>NC_091191.1:5055333-5125333 GCF_040958095.1 Procambarus clarkii
GCCCACCCCTTGTGTGACCCTTTGGGCCTCCACAGGACCACCCCTTGGGAGCAGTTTGTCACCGTTTACAGTTGTAGTGTGTTGAATTCGTGTGTGTGTGTGTGTGTGTGTGTGTGTGTGTGTGTGTGTGTGTGTGTGTGTGTGTGTGTGTGTGTGTGTGTGTGTGTGTGTTAATATTATCGAAACATCAAATTCCTCAAAGAACATAATCTAGAGAATGGGCTCTATGAAACACACCTTAAGAATCACACTAAAGGGTGAACTCTATACCACAGGGAACCAGCCAATGATACTGGACTCTATTGAACACTCTCCAGAGACCACAGTGGAGCCCACATAGCAAGTCACATTAGGAAGAGTGCGCGCTCTATACAACCCATATCACTGATTATAATAGAGTATAGGCTCTATAGGTCACACACACACTTCCGGGATAATAACTAGAGAGAATGGACTCCTGTACAACACGCTTCAAGGCTCCTCTACAGGGAGTAGAAAGTCGAATTGGTTCTACTTTCTGTGCCAACTCTTCTGTGCAAACTGTACCTAATCGCTTCAGATTGCATGGAATGGATTAGTTGCAACACACTCACCTTGGTAATCACTGCAGAGATTGGGCTCTATACAATGCACTTCGATAATCAGTGTAGAGTTTGGGCTCTATACAATGCACTTCGATACTCAGTGTAAAGTTTTGGCTCTGTACAACACATTTCAAACGGATAGGCCCAGAAAATTGGCTCTGTGCAACGTATCTGAAATCCCAAAAATAGAGTTGGCTCTATGCAACACCCCTGAAATCTTAATAGAGGTGGTGGGTTCTGTGCAAGAAATCTATGAATATACTAGAGAGGTGTTGCAAGTAAAATGTAATTTCTCTGTTGCAAATTTATTATCTTCTGTATGTGTTGTTGACCTGCATGTGTTGACCTGCATGTGTTGACCTGCATGTGTTGGCCCACATGTTTACCCCCCGATTACTATTAGAGCGGGTCCTATAGCGCAGTAGCCTACGTCTTGTTCTCACAACCGATGATAAGGGGTTCGATCCCCGGGCAGGAGAGAGAGAGAGAGAGAGAGAGAGAGAGAGAGAGAGAGAGAGAGAGAGAGAGAGAGAGAGAGAGAGAGAGAGAGAGAGAGAGAGAGAGAGAGAGAGAGAGGAGAGATGTTGGGTACGTTTTCTTTTACCTGATTTACATATTCAACTATCAATAAGTAGTGACCGGAGAGTTAGGCAACTGTTGTGGCTTGCATCCTGATGTGAAAGATCAGTAATTGGTTTAAGAATAATCCTAACAGGTTTCCTGTCCCATAACTACAGGACCTTCAGGTCTGAATCGTCTTTCCGCTACATATTAGAATTTAAGTCTAAATCCAGACTAACCTCACGAGAAAAATGACACAAAAACGCCCTCTTCAAATCAGCATTCGAATATGACGCCCAAAGACACTCACTTTCCCTTCACTTGTTGGGTCGAAGGGCCGCCACCAAAGGCCCTCACCCCTCCCTTACGTGACATAAACGCCAATGGAATCGAACCCCCGTCTTGCAGAACATCCGTGAATCATCACCAAATTGAATTTCTCCCCGATAAAACAGATAGAGTGAGAAATGGTAGCCAACCCGTGAACATTCACTTAAACTGGAAAAAGAAAAAAATAGAATGTCTGCCACGCTTTCATTCGGTATTCTCTGAAAACGTCGAGACCGTCAGCTTGGAAACTGCTGGGAAAAAAAGTTTAATTTCCTTTGGCGGTTTGGGAAAGACCTAAACAGACAGTGAAAGGGAGGGTATGATTTATATAGTGGTGGAGGACAGGGTGAGGAGTGTGTCTAGGGGGTGAGGGAGAATGTCTCTAGGGGGTGAGGGAGAATGTGTCTGGGGGTGAGGGAGAATGTGTCTGGGGGTGAGGGAGAATGTCTCTAGGGGGTGAGGGAGAATGTGTCTGGGGGTGAGGAGTGTGTCTGGGGAGAATGTGTCTGGGGTGAGGTAGAATGGACGATAATCTAAGGGTCTTCAGGAGAGAGTGAGCCAGTACAGCACCGCCCCTTCTAGGAAACAATTGCACTGTGTCAATAGGAAATAGAGGAGATACAGAAAGAGAAAATAGACAGCAAGTGGGAGGGAAGGGAGAGGGGAAAATATGAGGAGAAGGAGGAGGTGGAGAAAGGCAAAATGGGAAGAACGAAAAATATGAGGAGGAGGAGGAAGAGTTGGAGGAGGAGAAAGGGAAAGTGGCAGTCTTTATACATAGAAGAGAAAGATAAAAAAAATACGGGAAAGAGCCGAAAAACGGAGGATAGAAGGAAATGAGAAAAGAAGGAGTAGGAGGAGGAGGAGGAGAGAACGAGCAGGAAGGCGTAGGAGGAGAAAAAAAGGTTTTAAGTGCCTTTGAGACATTCCAGGAACCGCTTCCAGATGCAAATGTGAAGGTTACCATTAAACGCCAAGAACTCTAGAAATAATATTTCCACCTCGCCTAGATATCTAGATGCCTAATGATTCAATCTTACAACCACTTATGGTTGCAGTATGTGGAAGACAAAATTGTGTTGACTCTCAAGCAGAAGCTTCCGTACATAGACTTGCAACTCTGACGTTCTTCAAGATAACTTCATGCATCTTAGGCATTAAAAATTCAAAGAATTGTTTTTTTCCAGCAGTTAATTCCAGACATACACCCAGAAGGTAATCTTCCATTCCTTGACTTCCAAGAAATGCTGCATCTCACATCCCCCCAGATTCTAAATATTTAAAATCTATTAGCTACTGCAAACTAATTTAATTTATTAATTTATTTAATTTAACTAATTTAAAGACTGAATACTTATCCTCGCAGTTAGTTTAACTCGAAACAACAAAATACAACTCTAAACAGTGAATATAAATTAAGTACTGTAAACTCAGGAAAGACCTGGGTAAATACCGGTTTGGAAACAGAGGTGTTGATTTATGGAACAAATTACCGGGTAACATAAGAGACGTGGGATCACTATATTGTTTCAAGCGTAGGATAGACATATAAGTAGGCGTAGTTGGATATAAACGAAAACTGCCTCGCATGGGCCAATAGAAAGCTTTATACAGCTTCCTTATCCTTTAATGTTAGAAAGTTACAAGAAAACTTTCTTACAAAAGCTTCCAGTGAGATTAAACAACACTCTAAGAGCCACATACTTTCTGGCATTGATCGTAATTCACAGTTTCATTAGTAATACAGGATTCTCGAGGCCAGAGAAGCGTCTTAAGAGGTTTCGGATAATTGAATGTTGTGGTTGGAGATGAGGACGGCATTTTTAGGGGATTAATGTTGGCAGGTGTGTATGATATGTGGTATGTGCGTATGTTTGTATGTATATGAGGTGTGTGTGTGTGTGTGTTAATGTACATAAGGGGTATGTGTGTGTTCTTGTATGTGAAGGGTGTGTGTGCGCGTGTTCGTGCGCGTATATGAGGAGTACCAACGTAGTGTGTGCATACATAATTGGTGTGGGGTGGATGTATGGACATACTTGAGGGGGGGTTGTATGTGCGCATGTGTACATGCATGTGAGATGCCTGAGCATATCTATATGTATACTAGAAGCTTGTGCATGTGTGTGTGTGAATGTATATGCCTGCATAAAGCAGCCCAATCCTGTCTGGTGTCCTTAGCTTATCAAGCACAAAACTAATATGGAGAACGTCCAGAAGTTTGCCACCAGACTAATCCCTTAAAACTACACAATATGGTGAAACACAAATGGAATTAAACCTCACTTCACTAGATGACAGAAACGTTAGAGGCACATGATTACGACGTACAAATTCCCAGTGAAATTGACAGGGCATACAAGGACAGATTATTTAACTTGGGGTTAAATTAACAGAGAGACACAGGTAGGAATTGAATACTCAAATGATCCATAAAGACAACAGAAGTGAAGTAATGGAGGCAGACTATATACAGATTTTCCAATCGACACATCAATTCTTGTTAGTAACACAATACTTTCAGGATGAAGATTTTTCAAGGATAAGTACTTTTGATGATGTGAAGAGTGTATTAGCATATGATGTCCTGAACCACTCATCATATATGAGTAATTACTTACTAAAATACTCCAGAAAACAGTGAAAAACTTGAAACATTTATTAATCTTACTACAATTAAAAAAGGTTTTTCATAAATTATTTGATAACTTGGACTCTTGCTTAAATGATTACAAGTTGTCTACGCTTTCTTTGTTTATGAATTCTGAACGTCAGCTTGACAGCATTCTTTCGAACAGATAAATAAAAACTTCTAATTCAGCATTACGGACAGGATATACATTTAACAATACAATTGAGCGCTCGAAATCTCGGCTTGCATTATCTAGAAACACGAATGTAACACACACAGCAACAACACTGGACATCAAACAGCTTAAAAAAAGATTGAGCAGCCGCCAAGTGAGCTTAAAAACCATGAATTTTCGAATTTGATGATAATTTCTGCGATGAGTTTGATTTTGAAACGAGCCTGTGAGACCTTGAAAATAATAGCCCTATAATAGGGAACACCGTCAACAAGTCCACTAAATTATCATCACCAACGCGAGAAAACGAAGATATTAAAAGAAAGCATGATGCCATTTTCCAAATAATATATAATTCTTTCCACAATGGTTGTCAGAAAACTCCATTTCATCTTTGTACTGCTCACGTAACTCACCAAGCGAGTAAATCCAAATACTCTGATGAGATCACTGAAGCAAGCTAGTGTGTGAAAAGAAAATCTGAAATGCTCCAAGAGATAGATAATGACTTATGAGGTATAGAAAGATCAAAACCTTCAGAGTCCTCTTTATACATGGGTAATTACACACAGAGAACTACTATTAAGATGATGCCAGAAACACGAGACTAAGATATGTCAACCGGTTAAAAACGTTGATTATATATACACAAACACACTGTATGAAACAAAAAAATAACAGACATGCACGCCAATTTTCTGAAATTTGTTTTGAAGGACAGAACTGAAAGGTGCCTCCAGCTGATGAATGTGCTCACTGACAGAGAGAGAGAGAGAGAGAGAGAGAGAGAGAGAGAGAGAGAGAGAGAGAGAGAGAGAGAGAGAGAGAGAGAGAGAGAGAGATGCCTCAGAATGCCACAAACTCCTGCAGAAGATGGGAGAGAAAGATCCCTTAAGATGTCTCTCACTCATGCAGAAGTTAAGAATAGAGAAGACTCCTCAAGATTCCTCTTACTTCTGGAGGAGGTGAGAGAGTGAGAGAGAGAAAAAGAGAGAGAGAGAGAGAGAGAGAGAGAGAGAGAGAGAGAGATGCCTCAGAATGCCACAAACTCCTGCAGAAGATGGGAGAGAAAGATCCCTCAAGATGTCTCTCACTCATGCAGAAGTTAAGAATAGAGAAGACTCCTCAAGATTCCTCTTACTTCTGGAGGAGGTGAGAGAGAGAAAGAGAGAGATCCCTCAGAATGTCTCACTCTCCTGCAGGAGGTGAGAGAGAGCCCCCTGCCCCTCCCATGAGTGACACTCTCATTAGTACCGTTCCTGTTCCATCCTTACCCTTCCCAGCCTCCCCCCCCCCAGTCTATCTTTCTCTCACTGACCCTCAATTTCTCTCCCAACCCCAGTCTTTCTCTCCATGTCTGCTTACCTGTAGTTCCTTCCGGGGTTCAGTCTTTATCTCACCAATTCTGTCTTACCTATCCTACGATCTATCTTATCTATCCGATCTATCTTATCTGCCCTTCGATCTATCTTATCTGTCTTCGGCTCTATTATGGATTTACGTGACTATTCTCTCTACCTGATTCTGTATTGGTCCTATTTTACACAGTTGTGACGGTAAGTTTAAACTCTTGTGACGGTAAGTTTAAACTCTTGTGACAGTAAGTTTAAACTCTTGTGACGGTAAGTTTAGTCTTGTGACGGTAAGTTTAGACTCTTGAGTCGGTAAGTGTAGACTATTGTGACGGTAAGTTTAAACTCTTGTGACGGTAAGTTTAGACTCTTGTGACGGTAAGTTTAGACTCTTGTGACGGTAAGTTTAGACTCTTGTGACGGTAAGTTTAGACACTTGTGACGGTAAGTTTAGACTCTTGTGACGGTAAGTTTAAACTCTTGTGACGGTAAGTTTAGACACTTGTGACGGTAAGTTTAGACTCTTGTGACGGTAAGTTTAAACTCTTGTGACGGTAAGTTTAGTCTTGTGACGGTAAGTTTAGACTCTTGAGTCGGTAAGTGTAGACTCTTGTGACGGTAAGTTTAAACTCTTGTGACGGTAAGTTTAGACTCTTGTGACGGTAAGTTTAGACTCTTGTGACGGTAAGTTTAGAGTCTTGTGACGGTAAGTTTAGACTCTTGAGTCGGTAAGTGTAGACTCTTGTGACGGTAAGTTTAAACTCTTGTGACGGTAAGTTTAGACACTTGTGACGGTAAGTTTAGACTCTTGTGACGGTAAGTTTAGAGTCTTGTGACGGTAAGTTTAGAATCTCTTAGTCGTTCAACTAGTCATACCATTATTATTAAAATGAACACATTATTATGACATTAATTTATTTTATTAAGACCCTTTCCTTAAAGTAGATCCGAGGATCAGTGTCCTCGCGGCCCGGTCTCTAACCAAGCCTCTTGCTTGTTTGTCTGGTTAACAAGGCTGCTTGATCCCCTGCGTGGCTTCGACAACTAGGTTTAAGTTTTGATAAATTAGTATTTAATTACCGTTTTTATTTAATTTATATATGTATATATATATATATATATATATATATATATATATATATATATATATATATATATATATATATATATATATATATATATATATATATATATATATATATGTTTATAACTCCAATATGGCGATGATCAATTAACAATTTAATATTACACATCAATGGAAATAGCTTGAATCAAATGATATATTCCGTCATACAGATATTTAACTGCGACAAGGGGGGGCATAATCACTCATCAACAACGGCAATTATTAATGTAAATAACTATTATGTGTCAACCGTGTCTCGTACGACTTTTTATATATTTGGTAATTGTTCAACACTGCCAGACCTCGTTAATGTGTGAGAGAGAGAGAGAGAGAGAGGGAAAGGGAGAGGGGGGTGTGAAGGAGAGGGACTCTCTCTCTCTCTCTCTCTCTCTCTCTCTCTGCAACCCTCACCTAGAGATCGTCGCCCACATGTACCCAGATAAAAGGAAAATCGCGAGCATAATAGTGAATGTATAATGAAAGGGGGAGCAATACCCGTGAGTGTTACATCATCAGCCATTTCATTCCCTCTCCGTAAACTCCTCTCTCATTATCCCATTCCGCTATATTTTAGTGATTTTCTCCACTCTTACCTTTCCTGACCTCTCCCTCTGACCTGTTGCTCTACGTGGATATGAATGACTTTGCGTGGATATAAATTTCGCAGAGGTCAGGTGTATCTGAAGTTGTTTTAAGTTTTATAGTCTTATTCCCCTCTATAGTGCACTATTATTATTCTAGATTTTCTCGCTTCTCTTCAAAACACTCCCCTATCACCACAAATTTCACTAGGCCTATACTTAACACTACGTCCAAAGGATACCTGATCAACCAGGCTGTGATTGGTACGTCAGGCTGCGAGCAGCGGCGTCCAACAGCCTGGTTGACCAGTCCAGCAACTAGGCCGCCAGGGCCTAGACCCACCGGAATTAACGCAAGTTAACCTGTACACACACACCCACACACTACCCCCCTCCCCTCACATTCATCTCTCTCTCCCTTCTCACACTCATCACCTCCCCCCCCCCTCATATTCATCATCTCCCCCCCTCATACTCATCATCCCTCCCTATACTAGGACCTTCCCACATCCTAATCCATGAATAACGCAGAGTTTATTCACTGAGTGAAAGTCATTAAACGAATTATTATTTTTTTGTTTAATTTTGCGAATGGCGTTTTTTTAGTATCTAAATATTAAGCTTTGATCTCACCGATGGCAAAAGTGTTTTATATAAACCCAAGTAATTAAAGTTTATAACACTCGGGGCGTTTTAATGGCTTTTTCTCTTGCATTTTTAATCAATGTTGAAACTGACTGATTTGTTGTTTAAGGAGATGTTTACCACCGTAGCCTCAAGACGCTGTAGCTTATAGCTGTGTAATGCATATGTATACGTAGACCCCAGCTATCCAGCCCACAGCTATATAGCCCTGATGGGTATAGCCCCTATAGCTACCTGGCGGATGAATTTCCCTCCAGTTGACTGGATTCTAAGGCAAACCTCGACTATCTCTAATGATCAAACCTCAATTTGAACGGTTGACAGCCTTAGTAGAGGTTGACCTCAGTCTCTTCTATAATAACCTCTCTGACTGGACCACACTCAGGCCGGTTGCTACACCCAGGCCGGTTGCTACACCCAGGCCGGTTGCTACACCCAGGCCGGTTGCTACACCCAGGCCGGTTGCAACACCCAGGCCGGTTGCTACACCCAGGCCGGTTGCTACACCCAGGCCGGTTGCAACACCCAGGCCGGTTGCTACACCCAGGCCGGTTGCTACACCCAGGCCGGTTGCAACACCCAGGCCGGTTGCTACACCCAGGCCGGTTGCTAGAGTCAGCCATCACCGCTACGCACCATCAGTGGTTCCAAGGCCCTTTATCCTTGCTCAACCTTTTTGGTTCATAGGAACCTTGTCAGGCAACGTATACGCCAATAACGCAATGCCATTCGCCGGCCTGGCAACCTGATACGCCAATCAGCCCCCACGATATGGCAGTCAGGTAACGCAATACGCAGAGTGCATATTCTTACCTGGGATATGCCGCCTCATCCCAGGTAAGAATATGCGCTACGCCGGAAGTACAGGATGTATATTACAGGATGCCCTAATGTTACAGGATAGCGTTCAGTGTTTCAGTGGTGTATCGTGTTTCAGTGGTGTATCGTGTTTCAGTAATATACTCCCATTTTTCTAGTAATGTACTTTCATATTTGAGTCAACTATTTTCCTTTTCAGTAATGTCATCTCACCGCTGCTAAATTATTAATGATTATTTAATATTTTGTTGGAGGGATATTCCTGCGCGGGCCCCAAGCCTCTGGCTGGCCCGCTAGTGGTCACTCATGTCCATCTTACTCAGGTGATGGATGAGTATTTATGACTCCTATGTTGGCTTCAGTAAGATTATGTCCAATGTGTTTAACAACTTCAACTGCGCTGTTAAATCTCAGTTGAAATCTTCTTTGGATTGTAACTGTGCAGTGTGTTAGATAATGTTCCAGTGGTCTGTTGTGGTTGTAACTGTGCAGTGTGTTAAATAATGTTCCAGTGGGCTGTTGTGGTTGTAACTGTGCAGTGTGTTAGATAATGTTCCAGTGGGCTGTTGTGGTTGTAACTGTGCAGTGTGTTAGATAATGTTCCAGTGGGCTGTTGTGGTTGTAACTGTGCAGTGTGTTAGATAATGTTCCAGTGGGCTGTCGGGCGTTGCTCCACAGTGCTGACATTTCCTCTCTTCTTCTGGAACCTGTAAACCCGCCAAACACACACCGAAACTACGACGTTGGTACAACGTTCGAACAAGTTTTAACACCTAACCAGTTATAACAACCAATATAGCAAGTTGTAACAACGTTCTAATACGTCATAAACACGTTAAGGCAAGATGTAACAACTTTATTAAAAGTTGTAACAAGCGGAAAATAGAGACAGTTTCGGTTTGTGTTTCCAGGGAACCTATTACCTATGCACATGGGTATCTACATTTGATGCTGTTAGGAACGGTAATTGTTAGCAGCAAGCGTGAAGCTATTACGGCTATCTAGGCCTGATGCGGTGTTAAGTGCACTTCTGTTTTTATAATGCTCCCTTTCATCAAAATAATTGGTTCGTAGTTGACTTCTTGTAGCCACCCGCAGGTTCTGATGTTGCAGCTGCTGTGTTGGGGTTACTGTACTCACCTAATTGTGCTTGCGGGGGTTGAGCTTTGGCTCTTTGGTCCCGCCTCTCAACTGTCAATCAACTAGGATTGCTTCAGTGCAACAACTGTGCGTCTTCTGCAATGCTCTAGCTCTAATTATTTTCTTAATCTGTGCTAGACTCTGTGGTATGGAAATGTTTACATTGCTCTTCTTAGTTGCAAGTATTACAGCTTCATCTGCAGTGTTATTCCCTGGGTTCCCTACATGCCTTGGCACCCAGTTGATGAGTAGTAGACGACCTTGGCGATTGAGTGAGTGCATTGATGCTATAACATTTGTGGTTTGATATATGTTGTCATATAAGCATTCTTGTTGCAAAGTTTCAGTGGCAGTTCTCAAATCTGTTTGTATGATAACATGATGTCGGTGTTCAGCAAGAGCATGTTGCAAAGCCATTTTGAATGGTTAGCATCTCTGTTTATAATGTTGAACATCTGTTAGAGTGCGTCCAGCAAACTATGGAATTTTCAGCCTTAACTGCAGCTTCAGAGTTTTGTCCCTGCTGGACTACTGATCTGCCTGTGAAGTATGTGAAGCTGTCAGATGCCAAGTTTGCTTCTATATTCATCTATGCATTGATGTGCAGCAGATGGGGATTAGTCTGATTCTTTTTTCGTTGGCACCTTTTTCATTGATTGTATTTGTGAAGTGGAATGTATTGGCAGTGTTTAAACAGTGGGTCCCAGTGGGTCCACAGTGGGTCCATAATGGGTCCATAGTGGGTCCACCTGTTGCTACCGGGACGTTCTTCTGTCCTGAGTTAGTGCTCCGTTTAGCTTTAAGTGAACGTTGTTTTTTGGTCTAGTCAGTATCTTGGACAGTATGCAGGCAGCAAGCCCTTATATCCTTCCTTTATTCGTTGTTAGTTGGGTTAGTAATTAGCATTTTAGACAACCTGGGACGCGTGACTCATTTTCGTGACACGCCCTGACTCACTTTAGACACTCCTTTTATGACTCGCATTGCATCGTTTGGAATAACCTCAACCTTTGCCCACTGCCTAGGGAGGAAGAGTGAGACAAGCGCTGCTTAATCAAGCAACTGTCTATACAGTATACCTAGGTCATAAAAGTACTTGTGATACCATACTACTTGTGTAAAGGAGGAATGTATATGTTTATCTCTCATTATGCTCGGTAATATGTTTATTGTTTGTGATGTGTGTCTATGTATGTATTAACACGTTGTACTGAACTGGGTGAGAATAGCTTGAACTACCTCATCCCTTTGTGTGTATTTTACCTCAATAAACTTATTTCAATTTCAGTTTCAATCAAGCAACGAAGAACATTGTATGCAACATTCTTTTAACACTTCGTGTCCCGAACACGAACCTTGGGCCCTATGAAATGTTATTTTAGAACTTGAAAATTTCCAAACTTGAAAATATTGATACTGTGCGAATTAGAACCATATAGAAACATACACACCATATGGCAATATCCACATTATATGGTAACATCGTTGCCATATTGACAACACCCACACTCTATGACTACACCCATATGATAACATTAATATTGGCCAATAGCGTTGCATCCCACTCCCAATTAATTAATGTATATGATTTTTATATAAATAACAAGAACAAAATTAAAATAGGATTATGGGAATTATGATACCAGCGCGTGGCGGCTTGTTAATACACAAACACACACACACACACACACACACACACACACACATACACACACACACACCATTAAACTATATATGTTGATGCACATTAATTCTCTGACTATTTTTCCTGTGTCTAAATTCAAATACACCGTTCTAATATCAGTAGAGAGGACTGAATGAACTCATCACTCTCTGAGGTTCATCCCTTAAGGGAAACTGAAGAAAAATAATAATTTATTGTGATTCATTCATCAACATTCTTTTGCAAGTCTGCGCGTGAAGGAAAGTGTATAACATTGTGATTAATTCAAGAACTGCTTTATTTTTTTCTCGGGAACGTGTGGTCTATCATTGATTTTTTGGTTAATGTTAATTTATTGCATAAAGATAATGGTAATTATACTGAGTATTCATTTATTAATGGAAAACATTGTTTTTATATACAATATGCGACACTATTATTTAGAGAATAATATTAATTAAAAATTCCTGTCAGCTTATATAAAAAGGATTGAATTTTGCGGTGATATATATATATATATATATATATATATATATATATATATATATATATATATATATATATATATATATATATATTTGTGCTATTTGTGCAAAGCTCACCTATTTGTGCTTGCGGGGGTTGAGCTTTGGCTCTTTGGTCCCCGCCTCTCAATTGTCAATCAACTGGTGTACAGATTACTGAGCCTACTGGGCTCTGTCATATCTTCATTTGAAACTGTGTATGGAGTCAGCCTCCACCACATCACTGCCTAATGCATTCCATTTGTTAACTACTCTGACACTGAAAAAGTTGTTTCTAACGTCCCCTGTGGCTCATTTGGGTACTCATGTGCGACAGGGACCTGTGTTTCCACCTGTGTCCCCTTGTTAGCGTACCACCAGTGTTGAATAGTTTATCCTTGTCTACCCGGTAGATTCCCCTGAGGAGTTTGTAGGTAGTGATCATGTCTCACCTTACTCTTCTGTCTTCCAGTGTCGTAAGGTGCATTTCCCGCAGCCTTTTCTTGTAACTCATACCTCTTAGTTCTGGGACTAGTCTAGTGGCGTACCTTTGGACTTTTTCCAGCTTCGTCTTGTGCTTGACAAGGTACGGGCTCCATGCTGGGGCCGCATACTCCAGGATTGGTCTTACATATGTGGTATACAAGATTCTGAATGATTCCTTACACAGGTTCCTGAAGGTTGTTCTGATGTTAGCCAGCCATGTGTGTGTGTATTTGTACTCACCTATTTGTGCTTGCGGGGGTTGAGCTTTGGCTCTTTGGTCCCGCCTCTCAACTGTGTGTGTGTGTGTGTGTGTGTGTGTGTGTGTGTGTGTGTGTGTGTGTGTGTGTGTGTGTGTGTGTATATATATATATATATATATATATATATATATATATATATATATATATATATATATATATATATATATATATATATATAGAGAACACGTTACTGCACCAGCAGCTCCTTCACCGAGAATCCGCACCACCATGGAAATCATTTACAGGAATATCTCAGCCACTTCATTGACTGGGTGAAAAACTGTGCAACTTGATGTCTGCCTTCACAAAGGCCGACACCTGTCTGTGACAGAGCGGAGATGACGGAGGTGGCGCTGTTGTCTTGACGGAGATGGAGAGAGAGAGAGAGAGAGAGAGAGAGAGAGAGAGAGAGAGAGAGAGAGAGAGAGAGAGAGAGAGAGAGAGAGAGAGAGAGAGTCACCACGGTCTAGTATCTCTGAACTCCTTCCATAGTTCCTTGGTAACTTTTGCCAGCTTCGGCTCCTTGGGTATTTCTACCCCATAGACCATTCCCAACCAGGGCTCCACGGAACACTGAGGCTCCACGGAACACTGAGGCTCCACGGAACACTGGGGACCTGAGAGCCCGTATCTGAGGTTCAGGAGACTTTGTAAAAGCTTGCAAAAAATTTACACCTTACCCCCTTTTTTTTTTAAACGAGCACAAAGTTAAAAGGATTATAGTTTTAGTGTGATCTATTAAGAAAACAATGAACTTCCTGCGTGTCTATCATATATGCCGCCACGATGTTAGGTATTACGTTAAAATGGCGAGTCCAAGCGTCATATTAAATTAGGAGACAATTAGAATCAATGTTATTTTATTGAAACTTATTATTAATATTTTCAGCTGTGAATGTATTGTATAACAATAAAATGTACTTGTTTTTTCGTTATCTTTATTAAACAAAATTATATTAGTACACAAATCATTACACATTGTTTATAACCAATAGGACTATAAATTTATAACTAGTAAAGTTAATTATTTTGTCTTTTTGTTAATAACGATAATTTGTAAATTGATGTAGGCAGTACTGCTGTTATACTTATTTCAAAAGTGCGAGTTACGTTGTTCTTGTTGTTGTTTTAGATTTAGCTACTCAGAAGGAAGTGTCCATGTAGCACGGGCTATGGTGAGCCCGTAATTGAGTTCGGTTATTCGCGATAACCTTGTTACCGTGATATTTGGGTCACAATTTTAAATGGACGGTGGGGTTTCCTCCTTTTTTCCCGTTTCTTTTCCGCTTCTGTTTTAGCGCACTGGTTTTAGTCTTGTTTTAATAACATTATCTTGGTGGCGGATATGTATGCAATGGTCACTAGTGTGTCCCATTCTTCCACTGCTTTTCTAACTATTGTTGTCGCTGTGGATCTAATGTAGATGCTTTCGTTGGATGAATGTAGAGTTTGATGCAGTACGAGTTAGTAATTACTTACTAATGCAAAGCTTTACACGTCTCTCTTGAAATTTACCCACGTCGACCCCCTAATATGTGTCAGACAGACAGGCAGGCAGGAGGGCAGGCAAGCAGGCAGACAGGCAGGCAGGCAGGCAGGCAGGCAGGCAGGCAGGCAGGGAGGCAGGGAGGCAGGGAGGCAGGCAGTCAGTCAGTCAGTCAGTCAGTCAGTCAGTCAGCCAGGCAGGCAGGCAGGCAGGCAGGCAGGTAGGAGGTTCCCCGAGATTTTACGATATATTTCACTGGGTTCCTCCAAACGAACCAGACTGTAAATCAATGCCCTGGAGTGTACTAGCGGCGTAATAGAGTAACCATAACTGTTCAAAATCAATGTTTTAATCCAGTATTACAAATAAATGAAAACAAAAATGAATGTTGCACTGAAAATCTAAATGTGCGTGCGTGTGTCAAAAGCATTGTGACACTCAGAGTGAATTAGAACACTGTGGAGAGTTGGGAGTGTGTGTGTGTGTGTGTGTGTGTGTGTGTGTGTGTGTGTGTGTGTGTGTGTGTGTGTGTGTGTGTGTGTGTGTGTGTGTGTGTGAGAGCAGCGCTCAAACACAGTCTTTTATGCTGTTGCAGCTCATGCTGTTCTGTGGTGCTGCTGCTTTTGTCGATTCTGCTTTTGTTTTTTGCTGCTGTTGTTGCTACGGCTATTGATCTGGGGTGTGCTTCTGTTGTTGGTGGTGCTACTGTTGCTGCTGTTGGTGCTGGTGGTGCTGTTGTTGTTACTGTTGCTGCTGGTGGTGCTGTTGTTGTTACTGTTGCTGCTGGTGGTGCTGTTGTTGTTACTGTTGCTGCTGGTGGTGCTACTGTTGCTGCTGTTGCTGCTGGTGGTGCTACTGTTGCTGCTGTTGCTGCTGGTGGTGCTGTTGTTGTTACTGTTGCTGCTGGTGGTGCTGTTGTTGTTACTGTTGCTGCTGGTGGTGCTGTTGTTGTTACTGTTGCTGCTGGTGGTGCTGTTGTTGTTACTGTTGCTGCTGGTGGTGCTGTTGTTGTTACTGTTGCTGCTGGTGGTGCTGTTGTTGTTACTGTTGCTGCTGGTGGTGCTGTTGTTGTTACTGTTGCTGCTGGTGGTGCTACTGTTGCTGCTGTTGCTGCTGGTGGTGCTACTGTTGCTGCTGTTGCTGCTGGTGGTGCTGTTGTTGTTACTGTTGCTGCTGGTGGTGCTGTTGTTGTTACTGTTGCTGCTGGTGGTGCTACTGTTGCTGCTGGTGGTGCTGTTGTTGCTACTGTTGCTGCTGGTGGTGCTGGTGTTGTTACTGTTGCTGCTGGTGGTGCTGTTGTTGTTACTGTTGCTGCTGGTGGTGCTACTGTTGCTGCTGGTGGTGCTACTGTTGCTGCTGTTGCTGCTGGTGGTGCTACTGTTGCTGCTGTTGCTGCTGGTGGTGCTGTTGTTGTTACTGTTGCTGCTGGTGGTGCTACTGTTGCTGCTGTTGCTGCTGGTGGTGCTGTTGTTGTTACTGTTGCTGCTGGTGGTGCTGTTGTTGTTACTGTTGCTGCTGGTGGTACTGTTGCTGCTACTGTTGCTGCTGGTGGTGCTGTTGTTGTTACTGTTGGTGCTGGTGGTGCTGTTGTTGCTACTGTTGCTGCTGGTGGTACTGTTGCTGCTACTGTTGCTGCTGGTGGTGCTGTTGTTGTTACTGTTGCTGCTGGTGGTGCTGTTGTTGCTACTGTTGCTGCTGGTGGTACTGTTGCTGCTACTGTTGCTGCTGGTGGTGCTGTTGTTGTTACTGTTGCTGTTGGTGGTGCTACTGTTGCTGCTGTTGCTGCTGGTGGTGCTGGTGTTGTTACTGTTGCTGCTGGTGGTGCTGTTGTTGTTACTGTTGCTGCTGGTGGTGCTGGTGGTGCTGTTGTTGTTACTGTTGCTGCTGGTGGTGCTACTGTTGCTGCTGGTGGTGCTGTTGCTGCTGGTGGTGCTGTTGCTGCTACTGTTGCTGCTGGTGGTGCTGTTGCTGCTACTGTTGCTGCTGGAGGTGCTGTTGTTGCTACTGTTGCTGCTGGTGGTGCTGTTGCTGCTACTGTTGCTGCTGGAGGTGCTGTTGTTGCTACTGTTGCTGCTGGTGGTGCTGTTGCTGCTGGTGGTGCTGTTCCTGCTACTGTTGCTGCTGGTGGTGCTGTTGCTGCTGGTGGTGCTGTTGTTGCTACTGTTGCTGCTGGTGGTGCTGTTGTTGCTACTGTTGCAGCTGGTGGTGCTGTTGTTGCTACTGTTGCAGCTGGTGGTGCTGTTGTTGCTACTGTTGCTGCTGGTGGTCCTGTTGTTGTTACTGTTGCTGCTGGTGGTGCTGTTGTTGCTACTGTTGCTGCTGGTGGTGCTGTTGTTGCTACTGTTGCTGCTGGTGGTGCTGTTGTTGCTACTGTTGCTGCTGGTGGTGCTGTTGTTGCTGCTGTTGCTTCTGGTGGTGCTGTTGTTGCTACTGTTGCTGCTGGTGGTGCTGTTGTTGCTACTGTTGCTGCTGGTGGTGCTGTTGTTGTTACTGTCACTGTAACAACAACAGCTGGTTGGTACTCTTGTACTAGCTATTCCTTTTGCTGTTTCTGCTTTTGTTGATGTTGTCGCTGCTGCTGCTGCTGTTATTGCTCATGCAGCTCTTGTTGTTGTTTTCTTCTGCTGTTCCTGCAGGACTGCGCTGTGTCGTGCCTCTCATTCACAAAATATGAGAGGTATTACATTACAAGTTTCAGACCAAGCACAGACCCTCAACATTACAAGTTTCACACCAAGCACAGACCCTCAACATTACAAGTTTCACACCAAGCACAGACCCTCAACATTACAAGTTTCACACCAAGCACAGACCGTCAACATTACAAGTTTCAAACCAAGCACAGACCCCCAACATTACAAGTTTCACACCAAGCACAGACCCCCAACATTACAAGTTTCAGACCAAGCACAGACCCTCAACATTACAAGTTTCACACCAAGCACAGACCCTCAACATTACAAGTTTCACACCAAGCACAGACCCTCAACATTACAAGTTTCACACCAAGCACCGACCCTCAACATTACAAGTTTCACACCAAGCACAGACCGTCAACATTACAAGTTTCAAACCAAGCACAGACCCCCAACATTACAAGTTTCAGACCAAGCACAGACCCCAACAGAGGCTCAGGGCTCAGGACTCGTCTGACGACCGCTTTGTAAAATGCAGTAAAAAGGTAAATAAAATTCTTGAATATCTGGATATTTTTTTTCAAGTAAACAAGACCCACTAGAGCGTTTAACACTTGGTAAATTGCAGCTAAATAGTCTTTTAAATAGTAAAAGCTGAAAGGAATTCTGAAATGAGTAATTACATTTCATATTCAAATGGACTTATATATATATATATATATATTTATATATATATATATATATATATATATATATATATATATATATATATATATATATATATATATATATATATATATATAACCTGCACTTGCGTGCGCACACACACACACACACACACACACACACACACACACACACACACACACACACACACACAAGATATGATAGGTATGAGGTATGATAGATATGGTGGATATGATAGAGCCCAGTAGGCTCAGGAACCTGTACACCTGTTGATTGACAGTTGAGAGGCGGCACCAAAGAGCCAGAGTTCAACCCCCGCAAGCACAACTAGGTGAGTACAAAACACAGCCTCGGCGTGGAGTTCTGACCTTAAGAAGCAATTAAGGAAACTTGAAATAGCAAGGAATTATACAAGATTCGGCCCAGAAGTACGTGAGATGAAAGAGTTATTATATCTGAAGAAACAGGGTCTAACTACACCTGCAAATAGAAGAAACATAGCCATAAAATAGGAAAATTGGCATGGTGGGAAAAAAGTCAATATTCTGCAATTGATGACAATTGATGGAGACAGCACAGATGAGTGACAAGGACAATACAATCCCTCATAACATAACGGAAATAATAAAACCAAATGGCAATATAAACCCATTATGTTCACAATTTCAAAAGTAGATAAAAATAGGATTCACGTAAATGAACAAATCCACAAGGGCCGTGACGAGGATTCGAACCTGAGTCCGAGAGCACGGCCCTTGTGGATTTGTTCATTTGATGCATCACGCAATTGTGATTTCTGTGTGTATGGATTCACGTAGTTTGGGAGTCATTGCATTACACGACAGACGAATGAATAGGAGAGGCCCCAGGAGCTGAAGCTTGATTCTCCAAGAAAATATAGGTGACTACACCAGCTCTGTACATTTCATGGTTTACAACCTTTTCCCCTCCCAACCACTACAAGTGGGATTACCGCTTCTATCTTCAATTCCCCTGATCTCTTCTCTCTCTCTCTCTCTCTCTCTCTCTCTCTCTCTCTCTCTTTATACATCTTCTTAATCTCTTCCTATTTCCTTCAGTTACACCTCACACTTCCTTGCCCTTCTTTTCACTTTCTCTTCACAAATCGCTATTATGAGTACTTGGCCACAAGCTGCTCCTTCTCATATGTCTCCCTCACGGACGGGAATCTCGCTGTCTTAACTCATGTGCCTGTAATCCGTTTTCGTAACAGCCCTCCGGTTATCCTGTCGTCAGCCGTAATGTCGTCGGCTATCGTGTCGTCTGGTCCATTAATCTATAAAAGCCAGAAGTTGAGACTTGGATAACGAAGCCAAACCCTGATTGCACGTTCCAATTTTGCTAATGTTTCCCCCATTTGCTGCGTTAATTACTTTCATTATCTTGTCTCCCTCGCACCCTGTTCGTTCCCCTAACTGTTAACCTTCGTTATCTTATTATTCCTCTCGTGTACCACTTTGCATAATGATTGTTACTCGGGATTTCTAGGCTTAATAGTCAAGCAATTATCCTCGTCCTCACTTTGTCCATCACATGTTTAATTCTGGTGTTTTGTTTTGTCCTGTTTGTCTTGTTCCTCTGTTTGTATTCACCTAGTTGTGTTCACCTAGTTGTGTTCACCTAGTTGTGTTTGCGGGGGTTGAGCTTTGCTCTTTTGGCCCGCCTCTCAACTGTCAATCAACTGCTTACTAACTACTTTTTTTCACATCACACACACACACACACCCCAGGAAGCAGCCCGTGACAGCTGACTAACTCCTAGGTACCTATTTCCTGCTAGGTAACAGGGGCATTCAGGGTGAAAGAAACTTTGCCCATTTGTTTCTGCCTCGTGTGGGAATCGAACCCGCGCCACAGAATTACGAGTCCTGCGCGGTATCCACCAGGCTACGAGGCCCCTACGATAGCATGCTATCGATAGATGCTACGATAGCAACATGAGGCCCCCTTGTGTTGCTATCCGAGTGTTGATTAGTGCAAGGCCGTCGTCGTCACCTCTACTTGAAATAGGAGTTGTTGCTGTTCTCTCACTAAGTCCCCTCAGTGTTCTCTCACTACTTTCTCAAAGGTCCCTCAGTCCTCAGTTCCACTATTACACTTAACGTCTCTCTCTCTCTCTCCTACTCCTTCTTCTCATCTTTGTCCGTCGCCATTCTCATATTTCTCCTGTGTCCATTTCTATTCTTTACCACCATTCTCGTTCCTTGCTATCTCCGTTTCAGTATGTTGGTGTCGTTGCCATATGTTGCCAATGTTGCCATTTTCATTACTCACCAGACCAATGCGTCGTCATCGTTACCAACTAACCACCCAAGGCGTTGTTCCCTCCTGTATATAGGACTGCTCTTCCCTCTATCTCATTCTATCCTTTACCATTCTCCTTCCCCCTTTATTACCGACACTTTTCTACCTACTTGTATTGACTCACAGACAAGGGGAAAGGAAAGAGAGGGGGGAAGGGGCGGGGGATGGGGCTAGACTCTTATTGACTCACGGATGAGGGGAAGGGATAGAAGCTGAGGCTAGTCTCTTATTTGGCAATATTTTACTGGGCACTTTTCTCCATTTTCTGTGAAACATTTAGCTGATCTATTTAATTATTATAATCTATCGTATCATTTTTTGCAGGACGGGGATTTTTATTAAGTGGTTGTGGACTGTTTGGTGGTTTTATTTATTTATGGAGTTCGTCGATTTAAATTTTAAATTTGAAAGTAAGACCATCAAGAATATTAATATTCTTTCATATGAAGGTTTGATGACATTCATCTGTTCTCTCCCCAAGTGCAGCCACAAAAAATTGGGTACCTGGTTGTAAACTGAGTAGCAGATCGTGTTCCGAGGAAACCTATTAAGGCAAGACTTTCAGCTTCTGCCCTGCAAATATGAGTCATACTTTGGTAATATATTTTGATGCAACTGGTAAAATCCTTCGTCTGGACATTTATCTTTCTAAGGAGCAGAGCCTCTCACCCAGCGCCGTCTGCGACTTCTTAAGTGGTACCACTACACTTCTTTAAGTAGAGCTTCCTCTCTTGGAAGTCACTATACAATGTCCTAAAGTATTACTATGAATACTATTTATATTTTATTTTATGCCTTTACTTGATAAAGTTCCATAGTAGGATACAACGATCACGTGTGAGCACGATGTTCTCCCTAAGTACGACTTAGTGAGCCCTAAGTACGACTTAGTGGGCCCTAAGTACGACTTAGTGGGCCCTAAGTACGACTTAGTGGGCCCTAAGTACGACTTAGTGGGCCCTAAGTACGACTTAATGGGCCCTAAGTACGACTTAGTGGGCCCTAAGTACGACTTAGTGGGCCCTAAGTACGACTTAGTGGGCCCTAAGTACGACTTAGTGGGCCCTAAGTACGACTTAGTAGGCCCTAAGTACGACTTAGTGGGCCCTAAGTATGACTTAGTGGGCCCTAAGTACGACTTAGTGGGCCCTAAGTACGACTTAGTGAGCCCTAAGTACGACTTAGTGGGCCGTAAGTACGACTTAGTGGACCCTAAGTACGACTTAGTGGACCCTAAGTACGACTTAGTGGGGCCTTCTTTCTTTAGCTGCCAGAATCATGCTTAATGTAGTGTTTCATCCGAGGTTTAGTCACTTGAGACGAAAATTAAATCCTTTACAAAAGCAAGGAACTCTGGTCTGTGCGCAGAGATGATCCAAGTCTATTGTGCGGTCGATAAAATCTCCCACAATGAAAACTTGAGCTTGGCTTCCGCTTTATTATTTGCAGTAAAACTGGTTCTTCTTTGTTATGTTAATTCCTATGTTGACACAGTACTCGGACCAGACAGTGGGATGTAGTCGTTGAGTGAATTCGCTTTGGCTATAGACACATCTGGGAGGTTAGTGAGAATGAGCCACTACCTGAATATTCAGATTGTAAACTCTGTGACAAACCATTAAATCATTCTCTTGCACGGTACATTATTGAATGTGAAATTCTAAAAGAATTTAGACCTCCTGGTCTGTTGTACAATCAACTGTGTAATTGTTTAATTGAATCTGGTGTATTGGAAGATATCCTAATAATATATCCCAAATTTAATTGTCCATTTTTAACGAAGAACAAGAATTTTATTTATTATTAATTTGTTAAGCTGCATATCTAATGAATTCATCCCTGCCTTGTGAGGCAGCTAGCAATAGAAAGGTGCATTTATAAATTCGTAAATTGAAACCATGAATAATATCTGATGAAGTAGATTGTTATATTTTGCCAATAAAGATGTTAATAATAACATAACACACCCAGAATCAATATATATATATATATATATATATATATATATATATATATATATATATATATATATATAGACTAGAAATAAAAATGAATTTTGGAGAATTGATTTTTCATTTACCATCAACAGTGAAAATAAACATAAGAAAGATCGAGAAAATTCGTGTTAGAATTATTAATCTTACTTTTTCGGTCATATTTAATAATATATGTCTACAGGAAAGACTGCTACCAATATATATATATATATATATATATATATATATATATATATATATATATATATATATATATATATATATATATATATATATATACACTGGATTTCACTATATAAGATTCAGTGTGTCCCTTGTGATGAGTACTGGACCCGTAGCTGTGAACTCATCTATAGTGAGCAGCAGCAGATTTGTTTTAAAGTAAATTATTTTCCTGGAATTATTCGATACAGGTGAAGAGGCACTTAAAGGTGACGTGAACTTTGTACTACTGTCGGGGCACTGTCACCTTGGCTACCTGTCCTGTTCCACTGTGTCACCTGTCCTCTTCTATTGTGTCACCTGTCTTCTGTCCCCCTCCTTCATCTTTGTCACCTGTCCTCTCACATTGTCACTGTGGTCACCTGCCTTTTTCATAGATTGGCACCTTAGCCACCTGGCCTCTTTTGCAACAGTCGCCACCTTGATCACCTGTCCTTCGTCTGTCTCTTAGCGCCCCACTCCCCGTCCCCCCTGTCTCCATACCGTCATCTTGACAGTCAGGAGCTTGGGCGTGTAACTCAACCCTTTTTTCAGCTGGTCCCAGAATTACTTGCCCACTTCTGCCTGTGACTCCGAGAGATCTCACGAGAACATGATGACTTTGATGTACTCTCCAGCCCAGTGGCTAGTCCATCCTCTTGGACTGGTCGGTAGACAGCGACGGTCTAGCTTTTTGAAGGTCGGCGTTCGATCCACGATGGGTACAAGAGGTTAGGCGTCGTCCCTTCAGCTATTATCCTGTCCTCTTTCCCCTCCCTTTTGTTTAGAATTCCCATCCCATCCCATCCCTCCTGTTCTTCTTCAGGAAAGGATGAGGTATAATAGATTTGACTCCGTTCTTACCGTTCATTTGCTTTTCGAAATATCCAAATTATTTTCACAGCCTCCACTTTTTCCCCCACAAATTGTATTCAAATTGTCTGCCCTAATTTTCATGAGACATAATGACAATCCTGATGAGGAAAATGTACAGCTGTTTAATGTTTTGATGATAATATGTACGTTGTAATATGTAGATGAGCATAATTAAATATTCGATGCACAAACACCAAATCGAAAACAGTTAATTCAATGAATATTGTAGCATGCAATATATATGACTTCCGTAGGCTGGTTACAGTGAGTGTTGCTGTACTCACCCATCCAGGTGCTGTTGGTGATGATTTGAAGAATCCGTGCCGGGTCCATTCTTCGTTCTCGGAGAGTTCAGGCTTTAGGTGTACCGTATGTGGACTTGGTACACTAGCTGTAGATCAGGTGTACCGGAAGTGGACCAGGTATACAGTGGTTAGACATACGAGGTGACCCGGGTATATCCTAAGCCCGGGTGTAAGTATAACCAGTTAATAAATAGATATTCAGTCCTTCCACATGGATGTACACTATCCACATGGATGTACGCTATGGTGGATGATGGATCTGGGATATAACCGCCCTGGCAGATTGGAACACTCTCACGCCCTTCAACAGTACTGTATTTCCCCCTCTTCAGTCTGCTGTATTTCTCTTCCAGCCAGATGTATTTGCTGCGTTCTCCGATTACACTAATTCACATACATTTCGCGTCACAATAAAAAGAAACATATTCTCCATATATTTCTCACATCTTGAGTTCTGTATCTCGAAAGCAAATTCATCACATCACAGATGAAACTGTCAACTAATGGTTTTCCACACAGTAATTATTATTTTGTCAAAACCATGTTTTTTTTTATATTTCACAAGAAAGTTAATATATATGAATACGGTAGCTCTTCCTTCTCTGACTCCTCGGCAGTTTTCTTGAGGTCAAATGTGTAATGTTGGTGTCCCATTACACTTGGAAATGGAGAAATATTAAGAGGAAATTGATGTCTGTATATATGGTCAAGATATCAATAGGAATTTCTAATGCCACAGACATCCCTGAAGGGATCGAAAAGGCTCGAGGTACTGTACATTCCGGGACAAACGTGCTATAGTTTGACTATTCACAGCTGTATTGAGGGGATAGGATGCTTTCATTTAGTGCCATGGGTGCCTGGCACTAACGGGAGAGTGCCACCAGCTGAGGCTGTTTATATACTGGCACTGATTTATACATGCACTGACGTACACATGACTGTCGTCTCTTCTGACACTCCGTGAGGCGAGGTAAGCTTTTATTGTATATGTTAGTTAATGTATACACACACACACACACACACACACACACACACACACACACACACACACACACACACACACACACACACATACACACACACACACACACACACACACACACACACACACACACCCACTCACACACACAGATGCAAGAAACAACTACACGTCAGTCAGGAGAGAGGCAGAGAGGAACTTTGAGAACGGTATAGCAGACAAATGTAAATCAGATCCAGGCCCTTTCTATAAATTCATTAAAAGTAAGCTGCAGGTAAAGGATAATATTCAGAGGTTAAAAATAGGGGAAAGACACACGGAAAATGAAAAGGAAATGAGTGAAACATTAAACGAAAAGTTCCAAATTGTGTTTGTACAAAATGAGATCTTCAGAGAACCAGGCACAATAAGAATTCCAGAAAACAACATAGAGCACATAGAGGTGTCTAGAGATGAAGTGGAAAATATGCTAAAGGAGCTCAGTAAGAATAAAGCAGTTGGCCCAGATGGAGTTTCACAATGGGTTCTGAGAGAATGTGCATCTGAGCTCAGCATTCCACTTCACCTGATCTTTCAGGCATCCCTGTGTACAGGAGTCGTAGCAGACGTATGGAAACAGGCTAACATAGTTCCAATCTATAAAAGTGGCAGCAGGGAAGACCCCCTCAATTATACACCTGTATCATTGACAAGTGTAATAGTGAAAGTATTGGAAAAACTAATCAAAACTAAATGGGTAGAACACCTGGAGAGAAATGATATAATATCAGACAGACAGTATGGTTTTCGATCTGGAAGATCCTGTGTATCGAATTTACTCAGTTATATGATCGAGCCATAGAGATTTGACAGGAAAGAGATGGTTGGGTTGACTGCATCTATCTGGACCTAAACAAGGCTTTCGACAGAGTTCCACATAAGAGGTTGTTCTGGAAACTGGAAAATATTGGAGGGGTGACAGGTAAGCTTCTAACATGGATGAAAAATTTCCTAACTGATAGGAAAATTAAGGCAGTAATCAGAGGCAATGTATCGGAATGGAGAAATGTCACAAGTGGAGTACCACAGGGTTCAGTTCTTGCACCAGTGATGTTTATTGTCTACATAAATGATCTACCAGTTGGTATACAAAATTATATGAACATGTTTGCTGATGATGCTAAGGTAATAGGAAGGATAAGAAACTTAGATGATTGTCATGCCCTTCAAGATGACCTGGACAAAATAAGTATATGGAGCACCACTTGGCAAATGGAATTTAATGTTAATAAATGCCACGTTATGGAATGTGGAATAGGAGAACATAGGCCCCACACAAC
The DNA here is from genome assembly GCF_040958095.1 of Procambarus clarkii. NCBI lineage: Eukaryota > Metazoa > Arthropoda > Malacostraca > Decapoda > Cambaridae > Procambarus > Procambarus clarkii. The sequence continues at coordinate 5,081,005 of NC_091191.1, forward strand.
CTATATATTATGTGAGAAATCTTTGAAGCATTCTGATAAAGAAAGAATCTAGGGGTGATTCTAGATAGAAAACTATCACCTGAGGACCACATAAAGAATATTGTGCGAGGAGCCTATGCCACGCTTTCTAATTTCAGAATTGCTTTTAAATACATGGATGGCAATATACTAAAGAAATTGTTCACGACTTTTGTTAGGCCAAAGCTAGAATATGCAGCGGTTGTGTGGTGCCCATATCTTAAGAAGCACATCAACAAACTGGAAAAGGTGCAAAGACATGCTACTAAGTGGCTCCCAGAACTGAAGGGCAAGAGCTATGAGGAGAGGTTAGAGGCATTAAATATTCCAAAACTAGAAGACAGAAGAAAAAGAGGTGATAATACACTACGTACAAAATAGTAACAGGAATTGATAAAATCGATAGGGAAGATTTCCTGAGACCTGGAACTTTAAGAACAAGAGGTCATAGATTTAAACTAGCTAAACACAGATGCCGAAGAAATATAAGAAAATTCACTTTCGCAAACAGAGTGGTAGACGGTTAGAACAAGTTAGGTGAGAAGGTGGTGGAGGCCAAGACCGTCAGTAGTTTCAAAGCGTTATATGACAAAGAGTGTTGGGAAGACGGGACACCACGACCGTAGCTCTCATCCTGTAACTACACTTAGGTAATTACACACACACACACACACATACATACATATATATATATATATATATATATATATATATATATATATATATATATATATATGTATATATATATATATATATATATTAGGGGTACCACCTCTGGTGCAATTGCAGGGACTCACATCCTCGAAGAAAACAAAGAGCATTCAGAGAAGATCTTGTGGATTCTCACTGAGTCCATACAACTAATCTCACTGAATCCATTACAACTAATCCACATATATATATATATATATATATATATATATATATATATATATATATATATATATATATATATATATATATATGTCGTACCTAGTAGCCAGAACGCACTTCTGAGCCTACTATGCAAGGCGCGATTTGCCTAATAAGCCAAGTTTTCCTGAATTAATATATTTTCTCTATTTTTTTTCTTATGAAATGATAAAGCTACCCATTTCATTATGTATGAGGTCAATTTTTTTTATTGGAGTTAAAATTAACGTAGATATATGACCGAACCTAACCAACCCTACCTAACCTAACCTAACCTATCTTTATAGGTTAGGTTAGGTTAGGTAGCCGAAAAAGTTAGGTTAGGTTAGGTTAGGTAGGCTAGGTAGTCGAAAAACCATTAATTCATGAAAACTTGGCTTATTAGGCAAATCGGGCCTTGCATAGTAGGCTGAGAAGTGCGTTCTGGCTACTAGGTACGACATATATATATATATATATATATATATATATATATATATATATATATATATATATATATATATATATATATATATATAAATAATGATGTAACAAGGGTCTCTACCCCCCTCACTCTCTTCCCCTCTTCTCTCTCCCCAAACATCCTCCCCTCTCCCTAACATCACTCCTCTCCCCAAACTTCCCGCTCTCTTTCGTCTCCCAACTCTCAAAAAATTTAATTTGCGAAGCAGTGAATAACTTCATCCTAGATTTCAGAGGGTATGAAAAAAGCGAAGGGTCGCAATAGCTGCCAATATTTCTTAAAGGATGGGACTGGGGGTCAACCCCGACTGGCCTATGACACTCATAGACCCCCCCATGTATCATCTTGAAAAGTCGGTTCAGGCTATCACGCATCTGCCTTCTATTTTGCACATATGGACAGACATATATTCTATTTTCTACATTTTGGAATACCTTATAATCATAAGAGCGATGAAGGTAAGAATATTATAAAAAGGTATAAACATAGTGTATAGGCCTAACATGAGTGTATAAAGTATGCCAAATGTTTTCACACAGAATCAAAACAGAGTCATGTAGTCGTGTTGAAAATTGCATTCCATTCGTGTGAGAGAAAATTGCCAGAAGCGACTGTGTAGGAAAGATTACTTATCTTGGCGGAGAATCTGAATATGTCTGTGTTTAATGTGGTTTGGTGGGGGAGTTGTGGATCAAGAGGAGTACCTGCGACTAACAGGAAAACGGGGGTGTTGTGCAACTGGTGTTTAGAGAGGGTGTGTGTGTAGGGGTGGGGGAGTGGTGCTCTGGTGAGGAGGTAGGTGATGATAGATGGAGTCAGAGGGAGGCCATTCTGATCAACACCACCCCCAACACCAGCCAAAACACCACCCACAACACCACCCACACCACTACCCACACCACCACCCACAACACCACCCACAACACCACCCACAACATCACCAACAACACCACCCACACCACCAACAACACCACCCACAACACCACCCACACCACCACCCACAACACCACCCACACCACCACCCACAACACCACCAACAACACCACCCACAACACCCACAACACCACCAACAACACCACCCACAACACCCACAACACCACCCACAACACCCACAACACCACCAACAACACCACCCACAACACCACCCACAACACTACCCACAACACCACCTCATCAAAACTTTCAGGGCAGCGAGTCGAGGCACGCACACAAACGAATTAATTTTTATTTCTTAATTAAATATACTTTTCTTGCAGTAAAGAATTCCAGGTTTGTATTAATGTAATTAAAATTATGAGTAGACACAAGCCATAATGCAATGAGAGATTCTCCTTTTGAGGAAATAGGAATGAGGTTGATAGGGCGAAAGGCGAATAGGAGAATAAAATAGGGGAGAATTGTAGTATACTTAAAATGGGATATTTATATTACTCAAAATGGGAGAATTGTGGTACTCTAAATGGGAGAATTATTGTATTCTCAAAGTTGGAAAATTATACAATACTCATTATTGTATAATTTGAATTATTGAATTATTGTATTCTCAAAGTTGGAAAATTATACAATACTCAAAATGGGAAACGTATTGTATACTGAAAACTGAAGAACTATTGTACACTGAAAACGGAATAATGACACAATACACAAAAAATGGGAGAATTACACAAAAACACAAAAACACAAAAAGGAGGAAAGTATTATAGCATTGTAAAAGTGGGAGGAGACAAGATACGCAATAGCGCACTTCAATACGAGGGAGGGATGGGACGAGGGGAAGGAATGGTGCCCAACCAGCCCAAAGCGGTTGGGCACGAGGGAGGGACTGATTAATACATTAGACTTCGGTCAAGACTTGTGCTCGCTACCCATACGCACAAGATCAATAATGTTGATGGTTTTCGAAGCTGAATTAGTGTATTTATGACCTCTTCAGTGACGTATGCCCTTATAAAACCACAACGATGATTATACAGACGTTCCAAAACTTGTATACTTGTATATACGTAAATGTATACCATTTTTTCATATAGGGTGTACTTTGTATGTCTCTCTCTTACTGTGGAGGGCTTACGGTGAAGGCTGGACATATTACACAGTAGGCAAGTCACGTTCTTGTGTGATTGTGTTTGCTCCGTGGCGTTGTATGTGTGCTGGGGGACGTGTCAAGCTGATGTGTTTACGTGTCTGGTTTTAGTGTGTGTGTGTGTGTGTGTGTGTGTGTGGGTGTGTGTGTGTGTGGGTGTGTGTGTGTGTGTGTGTTTACTAGTTGTGTTTTGCGGGGGTTGAGCTTTGCTCTTTCGGCCCGCCTCTCAACTGTCAATCAACTGTTTACTAACTACTTTTTTTTTTTTCCACACCACACACACCCCAGGAAGCAGCCCGTGACAGCTGACTAACTCCCAGGTACCTATTTACTGCTAGGTAACAGGGGCACTTAGGGTGAAAGAAACTTTGCCCATTTGTTTTTGCCTCGTGCGGGAATCGAACCCGCGCCACAGAATTACGAGTCCTGCGCGCTATCCACCAGGCTACGAGGCCCCGTGTGTGTGTGTGTGTGTGTGTGTGTGTGTGTGTGTGTGTGTGTGTGTGGGTGTGTGTGTGTGTGTGTGTGTGTGTGTGTGTGTGTGTGTGTGTGTGTGTGGGTGTGTGTGGGTGTGTGTGTGTGTGTGTGTGTGTGTGTGTGTGTGTGTGTGTGTGTGTGTGTGTGTGTGTGTGTGTGGGGTGTGTGTGTGTGTGTGTGTGTGTGTGTGTGTGTGTGTGTGTGTGTGGGTGTGTGTGTGTGTGTGTGTGTGTGTGTGTGTGTGTGTGTGTGTGTGTGTACTAGCATATGGGTTCTCAACAATCGGTATTCACCTAGCAGTGCTTACAGAGATCGAGCTACGGCTCCCGGGCCCCGCGACACACCCGCCAGACCACTGTTGTAATTACGAGTTTATCATACTTATCTATATATCAGTTTTCATTCTTGAGAACCGGTATATAGACTTAACCTCCTCTGTCTCTCTTCCTGTTAGTTCTTCCTCTCCCCACTACCGCAGCTGCTGCACTCAAGTGCTTAGTGTGAGTGTGTGCCCTCCGTCTTCAAGTGTGTTCTAGTATTTCTCGTCCTCATTCTCGTCAGTTCAGGTGCCTAGAAAGAAGTGTTTCTATACAGAAGTGATTATATAATGATAAAGTAGGTTCTCTTCACTTTATATAATGATCGACCAGGTTCTTTTCACCTGATATAATGATAAACCAGGTTCTCTTCACCATATATAATGATAAACCAGGTTCTCTTCACTTTATATAATGATAAACCAGGTTCTCTTCACTTTATATAATGATAAACCAGGTTCTCTTCACCTTATATAATGATCGACCAGGTTCTTTTCACCTGATATAATGAAAAACCAGGTTCTCTTCACCTTATATAATGATAAACTAAGTTCTCTTCACTTTATATAATGATCGACCAGGTTCTCTTCACCATATATAATGATAAACCAGGTTCTCTTCACCTTATATAATGATAAACCAGGTTCTCTTCACCTTATATAATGATAAACCAGGTTCTCTTCACCTTATATAATGATAAATCAAGTTCTTTTCACCTTATATAATGATCAACCAAGTTCTCTTCACTTGATATAATGATCAACCAAGTTCTTTTCACCTTATATAATGATCGACCTGGTTCTCTTCACCTTATATAATGATCGACCTGGTTATCTTCACCTGATATAATGATAAACCAGGTTCTCTTCACCATATATAATGATAAACCAGGTTCTCTTCACCTTATATAATGATAAACTAGGTTCTCTTCACCTTATATAATGATAAACCAGGTTCTCTTCACCTTATATAATGATAAACTAGGTTCTCTTCACCTTATATAATGATAAACCAGGTTCTCTTCACATTATATAATGATAAACTAAGTTCTCTTCACTTTATATAATGATCGACCAGGTTCTCTTTGTCCATCAAGGCTGCCATCTGCACCTGGTACCTGCTGCCATTCCCTGCCTACCAAAGCACATACCACCTCGCCCGGTACCCCCCCCCCACAACACCTGCCAGTATACACCCCCCCACAACACCTGCCAGTATACACCCCCACAACACCTGCCAGTATACACCCCCCCCCAACACCTGCCAGTATACACCCCCCCAACACCTGCCAGTTTACACCCCCCCAACACCTGCCAGTATACACCCCCCCCACAACACCTGCCAGTATACACCCCCCAACACCTGCCAGTATACACCCCCAACACCTGCCAGTATACACCCCCACAACACCTGCCAGTATACACCCCCAACACCTGCCAGTATACACCCCCCACAACACCTGCCAGTATACACCCCCCCAACACCTGCCAGTATACACCCCCCCAACACCTGCCAGTATCCACCCCCCCAACACCTGCCAGTATACACCCCCCCAACACCTGCCAGTATACACCCCCCCAACACCTGCCAGTATACACCCCCCCCAACACCTGCCAGTATACACCCCCCAACACCTGCCAGTATACACCCCCCCCAACACCTGCCAGTATACACCCCCCACAACACCTGCCAGTATACACCCCCCCAACACCTGCCAGTATACACCCCCCCAACACCTGCCAGTATACACCCCCCACAACACCTGCCAGTATACACCCCCCCAACACCTGCCAGTATACACCCCCCCCAACGCCTGCCAGCATACACCCCCCACAACACCTGCCAGTATACACCCCCCCAACACCTGCCAGTATACACCCACACAACACCTGCCAGTATACACCCCCCACAACACCTGCCAGTATACACCCCCCAAAACACCTGCCAGTATACACCCCCCACAACACCTGCCAGTATACACCCCCCACAACACCTGCCAGTATACACCCCCCCAACACCTGCCAGTATACACCCCCCACAACACCTGCCAGTATACACCCCACACAACACCTGCCAGTATACACCCCCCCAACACCTGCCAGTATACACCCCCCCAACACCTGCCAGTATACACCCCCCACAACACCTGCCAGTATACACCCCACACAACACCTGTCAGTATACACCCCCCCAACACCTGCCAGTATGCACAAGCCTTCACACTCACACATATTTCTCGACTAAACAACTGCCATAATTAATTCATATTTTAATATTTTTACTCGTTCAGACTCTTTTGTGCAAAAATTCTGCATATATAATTAAGTCTATTTGAGTCAGTTTACAATTATGTTGATAATTTTTTTTTTGTAGTTCGTGTGTAAATGTTTGACTGTTCTTGTTAAATATTTATATTGCGTGTAGCTAAATTAATTAACATTATTATGGTCTGTAGGTTAGGTTAGGTTAGGTGGGTTGAGTTGCTTGTGTTTATATGTATCTGGTTTGGTTAGCAGTAAGTAGTTTGAACGTTGTGGCCAATCGAGAGAACGGGCAACTCCAAGACACCAGTCACCCCCCTACAACACCCCTCGTCAACACCACTCCACACACACTCCACAATACTCCTCCTCCACACACACACACACACACACACACACACACACACACACACACACACACACACACACACACACACACACACACACAGGTTCAGGGAGGGTAAATCTTGCCTTACAGGCTTGATAGAATTCTACGATCAGGTGACAAAGATTAAGCAAGAAAGAGAGGGCGGGGCGGACTGCATTTTCTTGGATTGTCGGAAAGCCTTTGACACAGTACCGCATAAGAGGCTGGTACATAAGCTGGAGAGACAGGCAGGTGTAGCTGGTAAGGTGCTCCAGTGGATAAGGGAGTACCTAAGCAATAGGAAGCAGAGAGTTACAGTGAGGGGTGAGACCTCCAATTGGCGTGGTCACCAGTGGAGTCCCACAGGGCTCTGTACTCGGTCCTATCTTGTTTCTGATATATGTAAATGATCTCCCGGAGGGTATCGATTCATTTCTCTCAATGTTTGCGGACGATACTAAAATTATGAGAAGGATTAAAACAGAAGAGGACTGTTTGAGGCTTCAAGAAGACCTAGATAAGCTAAAGGAATGGTCGAACAAATGGTTGTCAGAGTTTAACCCAACCAAATGTAATGTAATGAAGATAGGTGTAGGGAGCAGGAGGCCAGATACAAGGTATCATCTGGGAGAGGAAATTCTTCATTAGTCAGAGAAAGAAAAAGACTTGGGGGTTGATATCACGCCAGACCTGTCTCCTGCAGCACATATCAAGAGGATAACATCAGCGGCATATGCCAGGCTGGCCAACATACGAACGGCATTCAGAAACTTGTGTAAAGAATCATTCAGAACTTTGTATACCACATATGTCAGGCCAATCCTGGAGTATGCAGCACCAGCATGGAGTCCATATCTAGTCAAGGATAAGACTAAACTGGAAAAGGTTCAAAGGTTTGCCACCAGACTAGTACCCGAGCTGAGAGGTATGAGCTACGAGGAGAGACTACGGGAATTAAACCTCACTTCGCTGGAAGACAGAAGAGTTAGGGGGGACATGATCACCACATACAAGATTCTGAAGGGAATTGATAGGGTAGATAAAGACAGGCTATTTAACACAAGGGGCACACGCACTAGGGGACACAGGTGGAAACTGAGTGCCCAAGTGAGCCACAGAGATATTAGAAAGAACTTTTTTAGTGTCAGAGTGGTTGACAAATGGAATGCATTAGGCAGTGATGTGGTGGAGGCTGACTCCATACACAGTTTCAAGTGTAGATATGATAGAGCCCAATAGGCTCAGGAACCCGAACACCTGTTGATTGACGGTTGAGAGGCGGGACCAAAGAGCCAGAGCTCAACCCCCGCAAGCACAAATAGGTGAGTACAACTAGGTGAGTACACACACACACACACACACGCCATAAGACCACTCCTCCACACACACATACACACACACACACACACACACACACACACACACACACACACACACACACACACACACACACACACACACACATGCGCCAGTTCTCACCTTTCCCACCTGCTCAATCTTTCGCATAACGTAATTAATTAGTTTGTAGGGCAAAGGAAGACTGTGTGTATATATAGTTTAGACTTGTATAGAGGTCCCCCCTCTCCCCCAAGGTCAAACTACTGACCTTCGCCAGGATACAATTAGGTGAAAGGAAACGTGCCCATCAATTTCTGTCCCGCCTGGGAATCGAACCCTGGTCCCTTCGTCTGTTACTGGAAAACGAATCTCAGTTGTATTACAGGACCCATATATATATATAGTTCCCAACACCCTCCTCTCCTCTCCGGAGCTCTGAACCTTACTCACAATCCAGCAGATCCGACTCACCCCCACCATTATCTCCAGATGGAACCATTAATCTCAGGCAAATTCCAACAGTCACCCAATCCCATTAGATCTTCCCACTCGGCGGGTCTTGTAACTGGCGGGTAAGCGGGAAAACCTCAGCCTGTACCTCGCTCCAGATGACGGGAAAATGCGACAGAAGCTCCCACTCAAATCTAGACGTCAGCCTTTGCTCTGAATTTCACACCTGTCGAGTGGACAGACTTTTCCGGAGTGAAAATTGAGAGCGGCCATGTATGACCCCAGCGGTCAGAACAAGGCAAGGAGCCCATGTTCCGTTTTCTGGTGGCCTCATGGCTTGACGCTGAGGTCATGGTGACTCTAGCTGACTCATTTTCGGGGTGATATGAGTCAATAATTAAGTCTTACTGACTGATTTATGGACTCCCAGTTATCACAGTTAACCCGTCCTGATAAACAGTTGCTCGTTAATTTAGCCATCAAACCCCGAGTTTATGCAAGATGATCACTTTATATATATACTACTCACACACATATTCTTGACGACATTCGAACTTTTCTCGAAATATGCTTCGCTCACGACTTAAGTACCGGTTGTATAATGTACCTACACCTGTGTACCGGTTGTATAATGTACCTACACCTGTGTACCGGTTGTATAATGTACCTACACCTGTGTACCGGTTGTATAATGTACCTACACCTGTGTACCGGTTGTATAATGTACCTACACCTGTGTACCGGTTGTATATTGTACCTACACCTGTGTACCGGTTGTATATTGTACCTACACCTGTGTACTGGCTGTATATTGTACCTACACCTGTGTACTGGCTGTATATTGTACCTACACCTGTGTACTGGCTGTATAATGTACCTACACCTGTGTACTGGCTGTATATTGTACCTACACCTGTGTACTGGCTGTATATTGTACCTACACCTGTGTACTGGCTGTATAATGTACCTACACCTGTGTACCGGTTGTATATTGTACCTACACCTGTGTACCGGTTGTATATTGTACCTACACCTGTGTACCGGTTGTATATTGTACCTACACCTGTGTACCGGTTGTATATTGTACCTACACCTGTGTACTGGCTGTATATTGTACCTACACCTGTGTACTGGCTGTATATTGTACCTACACCTGTGTACCGGTTGTATATTGTACCTACACCTGTGTACCGGTTGTATATTGTACCTACACCTGTGTACTGGCTGTATATTGTACCTACACCTGTGTACCGGCTGTATATTGTACCTACACATGTGTACCGGTTGTATATTGTACCTACACCTGTGTACTGGCTGTATATTGTACCTACACCTGTGTACCGGTTGTATATTGTACCTACACCTGTGTACTGGCTGTATATTGTACCTACACCTGTGTACTGGCTGTATATTGTACCTACACCTGTGTACTGGCTGTATATTGTACCTACACCTGTGAACTGGCTGTATATTGTACCTACACCTGTGTACTGGCTGTATATTTATACCTACACCTGTGTACTGGCTGTATATTTATACCTACACCTGTGTACTGGCTGTATATTGTACCTACACCTGTGTACTGGCTGTATATTTATACCTACACCTGTGTACTGGCTGTATATTTATACCTACACCTGTGTATCGGCTGTATATTGTACCTACACCTGTGTACTGGCTGTATATTTATACCTACACCTGTGTACCGGCTGTATATTGTACCTACACCTGTGTACTGGCTGTATATTGTACCTACACCTGTGTACTGGCTGTATATTGTACCTACACCTGTGTACTGGCTGTATATTTATACCTACACCTGTGTACCGGCTGTATATTGTACCTACACCTGTGTACTGGCTGTATATTTATACCTACACCTGTGTACCGGCTGTATATTTATACCTACACCTGTGTATCGGCTGTATATTGTACCTACACCTGTGTACTGGCTGTATATTTATACCTACACCTGTGTACCGGCTGTATATTGTACCTACACCTGTGTACTGGCTGTATATTGTACCTACACCTGTGTACTGGCTGTATATTGTACCTACACCTGTGTACTGGCTGTATATTTATACCTACACCTGTGTACCGGCTGTATATTTATACCTACACCTGTGTACCGGCTGTATATTTATACCTACACCTGTGTACTGGCTGTATATTTATACCTACACCTGTGTACTGGCTGTATATTTATACCTACACCTGTGTATCGGCTGTATATTTATACCTACACCTGTGTACCGGCTGTATATTTATACCTACACCTGTGTACCGGCTGTATATTTATACCTACACCTGTGTATCGGCTGTATATTTATACCTACACCTGTGTACTGGCTGTATATTGTACCTACACCTGTGTACTGGCTGTATATTGTACCTACACCTGTGTACTGGCTGTATATTTATACCTACACCTGTGTACTGGCTGTATATTTATACCTACACCTGTGTACTGGCTGTATATTTATACCTACACCTGTGTACCGGCTGTTAATTACATTTGCGTGTTTGTAGAAAACAGTAAATTTGAATATTATCTAATAATCAAACGAAAATGTGATTTATATAATTGTTTAATCGTGTCCCAAGATTTGCATAAGCCGGCGGCATTTAGATACCAATAAAAAAAAACAAAAAAAGAAACTGTTCAGCTTTGATGCAAACCATTTACCATAAAATTAGCCTAATTGAAAAATAAATATACTCTCAACTATTTAAATAGACCAGTGGATATGGGATAATTTATGGTTGAAATTGTGCAACGTTTGCTAGGGACTGTGCTAGGGGTCGTCCATTTTCGGTCCTGTGAAAGATATAGATCCACGTGTCCTATTTTCCTATTTAATTGTATTTTTTTCCTTTCTTTAGGGAGAGCAGTGAAAGCTGTTTTGTGCTGTTAGCGGTTTGAACCATCACATAACTGAATGCATCATTCCGGCCTACAGGGAGCCGGTCGGCCGAGCGGACAGCACGCTGGACTTGTAATCCTGTGGTCCCGCGTTCGATCCCAGGTGCCGGCGAGGAACAATGGAGAGAGTTTCTTTCACCCTATGCCCCTGTTACCTAGCAGTAAAATAGGTACCTGGGTGTTAGTCAGCTGTCACGAGCTGCTTCCTGGGGGTGGAGGCCTGGTCAAGGACCGGGCCGCGGGGACACTAAAAAAGCCCCGAAATTATCTCAAGATAACCTCAAGATAAGAAGATCATCCTCTTTGAAAGGACGTTAAGAGTCCCTGAGCATCAATGCGCTGGGACAATCCACTGATTTGAGGAAAATGGGTCTTTATGAGGTAGTAACTGTATGGAGGAACTGTAGGGAGTAACTGTATGGAGGAACTGTAGGGAGTAACTGTATGAATCAATTGTATAGGGAGTAACTGTAAACAGAGACAAGTCAAACGTCTCTTTGAATACAAAGAAAACTAAATTAACTTCAGTATTACAAAGAGTGATACAACGCCTCCGGAAATTCATTGCTGGGGGAGACTTTATTCATTGTGGAATAAAATGGCCAACATTTTCAGGAAGGACTGAGACCACTACACCTGACATGACTTCAACTGACATGGGCACGTCAAGCATCATCTCATCTCCTCATCTCACACACGGAGGAAGAGCACACCTGGACAGGTGAGGTTATCTTGAGGTTATCTTGAGATGATTTCGGGGCCTTTTTTTTTTTTTAGTGTCCCCGCGGCCCGGTCCTCGACCAGGCCTCCACCCCCAGGAAGCAGCCCGTGACAGCTGACTAACACCCAGGTACCTATTTTACTGCTAGGTAACAGGGGCATAGGGTGAAAGAAACTGCCCATTGTTTCTCGCCGGCACCCGGGATCGAACCCGGGACCACAGGATCACAAGTCCAGCGTGCTGTCCGCTCGGCCGACCGGCTCCCTCCCGTGACCGTGTAGAAAAGACATGAAGGGAGCAGGTGTTCTCGTGAGTCCCATCCCACCAGCCCCATCCCACCAGCCCCATCCCACCAGCCCCATCCCACCAGTCCCATCCCACAAGCCCCAAGCTTCCATGAAGCAACTCGTGCCTTTAAAGGAATTAATCACGCCTTAGTCAGAGTAGCTGAGCTTAGATGGAACAGTGGTCGCAGTGGGAGGGGGAGAGTAATGGAACAGTGGTCACATGAGAGGCACAGTAATGTAACAGTGGTCACAGTGACATAATAATGGAACAAAGGCCACATTGTGAGCAACAGTAATGGAACAGTGATCATGTAGATAGGGGCCAGTAATGGAACAGTGATCATGCAGATAGGGGCCAGTAATGGAACAGTGATCATGCAGATAGGGGCCAGTAATGGAACAGTGATCATGCAGATAGGGGCCAGTAATGGAACAGTGATCATGCAGATAGGGGCCAGTAATGGAACAGTGATCATGCAGATAGGGGCCAGTAATGGAACAGTGATCATGCAGATAGGGGCCAGTAATGGAACAGTGATCATGCAGATAGGGGCCAGTAATGGAACAGTGATCATGCAGATAGGGGCCAGTAATGGAACAGTGATCATGCAGATAGGGGCCAGTAATGGAACAATGATCATGCAGATAGGGGCCAGTAATGGAACAGTGATCATGCAGATAGGGGCCAGTAATGGAACAGTAACCGCACAAGAAGGAATAACAATGGAAAAGGAAAACAATAAAATCAGTTGGAATAGGAGACCCAACAAGATATTGTGACAAAGGATGGGAGAGATAACAGGAAAGGGAACAGTCATACTGCCATACCAGGACAGGAGAGATAATGAGACGGAATATGGAAAAGGCGAAAATAAGGAATATGAATAAGACAGTGAAAACAACAAAGAATAGACAGGATAGAAAATGAATAGAATAACGGACAGGGATGGTAGACGGAGATTGAGCAGAACCTGATATATTTGACTGTATGAATGACAGGTTAGGAAAGTGACGAACAAGCAGATTCCTTAAGAACATAAATAAGAACAAGCAGATTCCTTAAGAACATAACTAAGAACAAGCAGATTCCTTAAGAACATAACTAAGAACAAGCAGATTCCTTAAGAACATAACTAAGAACAAGCAGATTCCTTAAGAACATAACTAAGAACAAGCAGATACCTTAAGAACATAACTAAGAACAAGCAGATTCCTTAAGAACATAACTAAGAACAAGCAGATTCCTTAAGAACATAACTAAGAACAAGCAGATTCCTTAAGAACATAACTAAGAACAAGCAGATTCCTTAAGAACATAACTAAGAACAAGCAGATTCCTTAAGAACATAACTAAGAACAAGCAGATTCCTTAAAAAAACACGAATAACAACATGAAGATTCTTTAAGAACATAAATAAGAATGAAACTACGGAAGGCCTCAAATTGGCACAAATGGATATAAAGCCCCTTTTTTATATCCACCCAAATTCATCCACATTTAATATATGTCTAACCAACGCTTGAAACAATCCATCGACTCCACGTCAACTACGTTACTTGGCAATTTGTTCCATAAATCAACAACCTCGTTTCCTGGGCAGTAACGAAGTACCAAGAATGCAAATATGATAACGCTAAATGAACTATAATCCCCCCCCCCCCGTTAGCGCTAGATGTGTAAATCCCGCTAACAAGCACGATATCAAGCTGAATATATCACGATAACATGTATACTATACCAAAGTTCATTAGCCCCTGGAGTATATGTTGTGGGGCCTCACCTGGTGTAAATATTTTGCTCACCTAAACTGCCTGAGAGTAATTAACTTCCTTTCCAGGTATATGATCAGCTGGAACAGGGATTGGGAGGGATGGGGGATGGAGGTGTGAAGTAGAGATGGGGGGGGGGGAGGAGGAGGTAGGAAAGGATGGGGGAGAAAGGGAGGTAGAAAGGGATGGGGAAAGAGGGAGAATGGAATGCAATGAAGGTAAGGACTGGTAGAAGGGAGGAAATAATGAAAGGGAGGAAGAGAGGTATGGGAAGAGAAGAGGAAGGGGTAGGGAAAAGGGGTGGGAAGGAGGGAGGGAGTGAAGATCAAAAGAGAGACGGAAGAACAGTGCTTCACACACATATATCTCCACTTCGTCTCAGTGACTGTCGCAGCAAGTGTGATCAAGACCATCTTCCCCACCTACACCCACACTACTGAAATACAAGTTCCACAAAACACTGCCAAAACGGCTCCACCCCCCCCCCCCCTCCCACCTGCTCCCACATACCGCATTCTCCCGGGCCAAGAACCTCCTTTTCCCACGGTCACAGCACCTTCAGTATAGTTGTTTTCCCAGTATCTTTCCTATACAATACTGGACCGAGGTTTGTCGTGTGGGATAGCACTGTGTTGACAGGTGCTCCATGAACCACCAGACTACAAGTTGCTACTCGAGCCTCGAAGCACCCGGGAGCCGCAGTCCCATTCATGTGCAAAATTGAAACCGCACATTTCGGAGGATTTTTTCTTCTGTTTTTGTTGTTGTATATTTTTAAAATGTTTCGAATAGTCGTAATTTCTTGTATTTATTTCTACTGATTGTTTATTATATATATATATATATATATATATATATATATATATATATATATATATATATATATATATATATATATATATATATATATATATATATATATGTCGTACCTAGTAGCCAGAACGCACTTCTCAGCCTACTATGCAAGGCCCGATTTGCCTAATATGCCAAGTTTTCATGAAATAATTGTTTTTCGACTACCTAACCTACCTAACCTAACCTAACCTAACTTTTTCGGCTACCTAACCTAACCTATAAAGATAGGTTAGGTTAGGTTAGGTAGGGTAGGTTAGGTTCGGTCATATATCTACGTTAATTTTAACTCCAATAAAAAATAATTGACCTCATACATAATGAAATGGGTAGCTTTATCATTTCATAAGAAAAAAATTAGAGAAAATATATTAATTCAGGAAAACTTGGCTTATTAGGCAAATCGGGCCTTGCATAGTAGGCCGAGAAGTGCGTTCTGGCTACTAGGTACGACATATATATATATATATATATATATATATATATATATATATATATATATATATATATATATATATATTAGGTCTAAGATAGCGTTTATTAGGCCTATGATTGCTGGAACAGGTTAGATAAGGTCTGTATGTTGTGGTTAGGAGTTGTAAGAATATAAGGTGAGGGAGCTTTAAGAACAGGGGCGAGGGGATTTTAAGAACATGAGGTGAGGGAGCTTTAAGAACAGGGGCGAGGGGATTTTAAGAACATGAGGTGAGGGAGTTTGAAGAACATAAGAGTGAGGTCACTTTCATCTCTATTTTCTACTTAAAATAAAAATATAAGAGCACATGAGAACATATTGAAAAATTAAAGACTCTTCTATCCAAGAAAATTTTCCTTTTTAAGTCCTTCTCTCCCTCCCTATTCCGTCTTCCTTTCCTCCCTCCCTATACCATCTTCCCTCACTCTCTCCGCTTCTCCCTACCTCAGCTATCCTTACCTACCTTCCCCACTTCCAGTATTTATCAGAGTATTCATTACTCTCACTACTAATTCTCTTTCACTTCTCGACAGGAACGATCCGATCCATTCAACTGGATTATTAATATTAAATCTAAAGTCTGTGTGAAGAATCCGGTATTAACGAGGCCTGTGAGAAGCATTTTGAAACGCTATGAATAAATCAATTTTTGTTGACTAATTGGGCCAGTTTTTGGTCATGGAAGAATACCTCCGTCTAATTGACTGGCGGCAGTAACAAAATTGGCAAAAACTTGAATCAAGTTGTGCTAGATATGGAAAGTAATGAAAAGACTAACCCGAAATATGTGTGTTTGTGTGTGTGTGTTTGTGCAGATGTGTGTGTGTGTGTGTGTGTGTGTGTGTGTGTGTGTGTGTGTGTGTGTGTGTGTGTGTGTGTGTGTGTGTGTGTGTGTGTTTGTGTGTGTGTGTGTGTGTGTGTGTGTTGATGTGTGTGTGTGTGTGTTGATATGTGTGTGTGTGTGTGTGTGTGTGTGTGTGTGTGTGTGTGTGTGTGTGTGTGTGTGTGTGTGTGTGTGTGTATGTGTGTGTGTGTGTGTGTGTGTGTGGGAGTGTGTTGGCGAGTGTGTGGATTCTAAGGAGGGGCCTAGTTCATGTGTTTGGAGTAGTGAAAGGTTGTCTATCTATTTACATGTTTACGTGTAATTTGTCTATGCAGATTGGGCATAATAGATCGCAAAACATGCAGTGTATATGTATGAAAAGCTAAACTATCAGCCCGTTCTCCTAAGGTTTCCCAAACGTCAAGAAAACGGTCTATTTAAAGTGTCCTCTTCTAACCTACCAGAGGACGCTAAACAGAAAACGGAACAGTACGTCACGTTCGCCAGCCGCTTCCATTTTCTAGTACGACAATTTTTGGCCTTATTGGACTCATTCGAGCGAAATGCAACGTTCCTTGCAAGAGGACAAGTTGCAACTATAATGCAATTCACAACAGCTTCAGATCGTTTTGTAAACACCTGTGAAGAGAACACGTGAGGCCTCTGTGTCACACGCGTTCGGGTGTTCAAGTGTGCTCACACACTGAACGCAGTGTATGAACAGTGTGTTCAGTGTGTTCACACTGTTCACACTGTGTCTATCTGAAAAATTCTGAGGCTGCCAGTTTGAGCCTATATTATTGCATCAATATTTATTGCAAATTAACCCATCTTGCAAAGATCAACAATTTTGGTTTGATTTCTTTGAAAATAAATCAGTAAACTGGCGTGAGATTTATGCTTTACAGACGTTTATATGTCGTCCATTAACTGGGGATATTTGGTCGTAAAGACCAGTGTGTGTGTGTGTGTGTGTGTTTGTCTGTGTCTGTCAGTTGAGTCTGTGTGCACTCCTCCCCCCCACCCCCTCTCACTCGGCCGGGGGGAGGGGGGGGGAGGGGAGGGGGAGGAGAATGTGGGTCTTTCCTCCAGAGCGAAGTAGCGATACACTTGTCTGAGGGCTTATAATGGCATGGGAGGTGACCCTCGTTCTCCATCTGTTCTCTCCCAACATTCTTTCATTTTTGTCCTGCCTCTTTTCTTTGTAAATTTCTTTGAATTTCTTCTTTATTTCCACATTTATTCAATCCCTTATTTGTCTCACTAATCTTCCTTCCCTCTCGCATTTTCGCTTTTTTTTTTTTAAGTTATCTGTACTGTCCTTCTTTTGCATGACCTTCCTTTCTTTTCCTCTTTCGACCTTTGTGTATTCTCATTCATTCTTTGCATGTATTTCTCTCTTTTACCTCTCTGTCTCTCTCTCTCTCTCTCTTTCTCTCGTCTATCTTTTCTGGCTTCTTCCTTATTCTTCACTGTCATACTTTGCCCCTCGTTTCTCGTCCGGCTCCAGCTGGCTTTACGTCCTAGCCGGCTGAGGTGATATATATATATATCACTAAGCTTATGTCACAGTTGGGAGCTTGAGCAGCCATCATCTCTCTCATAAAGCACAGACATAAACATAATTCAACGTGAGTGCTTCCCGCACTACACACTTTTTCCTCTCCCCTATTTTACACACACTTTATCCTCGGGTGTAAGTGTATGTGTAGCTCATGTGTTGCTCTCATTTATCACCCCCACTAACTTGACAGTGAAGGGCGGCCTAGATACGCATTGATCATTCTAACAAGGCACCTTTCTCATGCTCTATTGTTTTTACGCCCTCTTCCTCTCTTTCATTCTCTCTCTCTCTCTCTCTCTCTCTCTCTCTCTCTCTCTCTCTCTCTCTCTCTCTCTCTCTCTCTCTCTCTCTGTTCCTCTCTCTCTAATATCTTTATTGAATATGAGACTCACTTTCTCACTCCACGTGGTCATTCCCCATCTTAAGGGTCCAATCCTCACTCTTTGATAGGAAACGTTAAGGTCAAAACTATTCTCACCAAGGTATATTGACCGTAAACGACACTACGATGGAACAAAATTCTTGCCCTGAATTGTCTGGTGCCCCACGCCAAGGTTCATCAAGAACTTACACAACCACTTGCGAAACCTCTACATCTTTCCTCAGTCAAGGAGGCTTTGTTTATTTTTCTTAAGCAGTCAAACTACTTTACGTCCCAAGGTTATTATTGTTATAAATAACCAGGCAGAGCTTGGGAGTCCATAAACTATTTAGTAAATGTAAGCAAAGCTGGCTGTTGGAGTAGAGATATACAGGTTTCGTTGAACCTGTATCCTGGTCAAGATTTTCCTGCTGATCACAGCTAGACTCGGCCGGATAGGGGTTAATGCAGTTTGGAGAAGCTCGGCTCAGCATGTACAATATTTTGTTTTCAATTTGAACCTGCACGTCCAGGATTATCTGTGCTTAAAGCCACTTTATGTGACTTTATCCACCTGGCTTTAGGGAACCAGGTAGTCCAGAGTCGCTCCAGAGAAACAGGGTTATCTTGAGGTTATCTTGAGATGATTTCGGGGCTTTTTAGTATCCCCGCGGCCCGGTCCTCGACCAGGCCTCCACCCCCAGGAAGCAGCCCGTGACAGCTGACTAACTCCCAGGTACCTATTTACTGCTAGGTAACAGGGGCATTCAGGGTGAAAGAAACTTTGCCCATTTGTTTCTGCCTCGTGCGGGAATCGAACCCGCGCCACAGAATTACGAGTCCTGCGCGCTATCCACCAGGCTACGAGGGTGTTCAAAGTTACTTTAGAGAACCAGACTGTTGAGGGTTCCATCATGATCTAACATCACAGAACCGGAAACCATTTAGAACCATCTGAACCAGGTTGACTCAAACTTGTCTACCTTAACCCCACTTGACCTGACCTTGTGCCACGTGCTCTTAACTAGCGCAGTTTTGATCCAGTTTTGCCCAGCTTTACCTAGCAACGTAGTAAAGTTTTCTTTGGTGCAGCTAAGCTCGGCTTTACTGAACGTGGGTCTCTTTTGTGATACAACTCGAATGTCTTTTTGTATTCTGTTCCTTTTGACCATCTGTTGGTGTGGCCTGTGTACTCACCTAGTTGTGCTTGCGGGGGTTAAGCTTCGGCTCTTTGGTCCCGCTTCTGTCAATCAACTGATGTACAGGCTCCTGAGCCTATTAAGCTCTATCATATCTACATTTGAAACTGTGTATGGAGTCTGTCTCTACCACATCACTGCCTAATGCATTCCATTTGTTAACTACGCTGACACTGAAAAGCTTCTTTCTAATGTCTCTGTGGCTCATTTGGGTACTCAATTGCCACCTGTGTTCCTTAGTGCATGTGCTCCATATGTTAA
The DNA here is from genome assembly GCF_040958095.1 of Procambarus clarkii. Lineage (NCBI taxonomy): Eukaryota > Metazoa > Arthropoda > Malacostraca > Decapoda > Cambaridae > Procambarus > Procambarus clarkii. The sequence goes on from NC_091191.1 coordinate 5,100,930, forward strand.
ATAAACTGTCTTTATCTACCCAATAAATTCATCTGAGAATCTTGTATGTGGTGATTATAGCTCTCATAACTATTCCGTTTTTCAACGACATGAGGCTTAGTTCCCGTAGTCTCTCCTGTTAGATTATGCCCCTTAGCTCGGGTACTAGTCAGGTGGCATACCTCTGAACCTTCTCCAATTTAGTCTTGGGCTTGACGAGATAAGGACTCCATGCTGGAGCTGCATACTCCAGAATTGGTCTGACATATGTGTGTGCCTAATGCCATATATCTTTGCCATTTATGGAATAATAATTTAACGTATTTTGATACACCAACTCATGCTTCTTCTGTATTTCCTTTGGTATATATATTAGATATCATGTATTTCTCTTGATAAAATTCTTTGAAGGTCGAGTGGTATGTCATATTAAGTGTTATGCGTCAAAATAAATGTCCATCGTTTATATAAGCAGTATATGCCTTCTATGCCCTCTTGTATGAACAAAAGTATGCCTTCATTTACTTTATTGTGTGCTATTTCTATACTCGAAAATACGCCAGTTTGTATGCTTTGCAGTTCGCCATCACGAATACACCTGTTGTATGGGCTAAATATGCCCTTTATGTTCTATTATATGCCTCTTTTCATGCCGTATCTATATAATTTTGTCTCCTAGTATGCCACTAATTTTGTATGCCGGATTTATGTTTATACTGTTATTGTATATGCTCCCTTGTTTGGTAATATGGAATGTCCCCATTGTATGCCTTCTCTATGTGTAGTATATGCTCTGTTGCATGCCTGTTGTATGCCTCTTATATACAACTGGATAATTCTTTTATGACTTGCGTGTCATATTTCTGTTCCAACCCTATGGTCCCTGGAATACGATCCCCTGCCGCGAAGAATCGTTTTTTCATCCAAGTACACATTTTACTGTTGAGTTAAACAGAGGCTACAGTTAAGGAATTGAGCCCAGTAAATCCTCCCCGGCCAGGATACGAACCCATGACATAGCGCTCGCGGAACGCCAGGCGAGTGTCTTACCACTACACCACGGAGACTGTAAGGCATGGGGAGGGATGGGTTTCTCTTTGCCCAAGTATACCTCCTATATGGCTCAGTATGCTTCATGTATATACCTCATATGCCTCCATCTATGCCCCAGTATTCCTTCTTGTATGTTCCCTTAAAGCAGAGGCCGGATCCGGGGCAGAGTGCCAGATAAAAGAGACAGACGAGGGCAGAGTGCCACCCCTGCAATGGGTGCCTAATGGTGACGAATAGCAGTGATGCAGGTCCGTTAACCCCACCCCCCGTCCCGTGTAACAACAGTGACAATAACAGTGTCAGCAGTGACTTAGGTCTTTGGCTCACTCACGTGCTTCACCAGTGACAAGAGCAGTGACTCAGGTCTGGCACACTCATGTGTACACAGCAGTGACAACATCAGTGACAACAGCAGTGACTCATCTCACTCCTGTAGTGCATCAGTAGAAACAGAAGTGGAAACAAAACAGATTAGACAAAAAAGAGAGCGTGTGAGAGATGAAGATAGATAGAGCGGGTAAGTGTTGTATATGAAGAGTGTGTTGGGTCGTTCGGAAGACAGGGGAAAGAGGGAGGAACGGGAGGGAGGGAGAGTGAGAGAAGAGAGGGAGAGATGGAGAGAGAAATCCCCTCACAACAACAATAAGCCTCCCTCTCTAAGGTACTATCGTTGTACATCAAGATACTACAAGCTAGTGAACTTTGCTCTGTGATTCCCCAGCCGTGCTCTCATATTATTGCTGTGTCTCTTTAAGAACGTACCCACCCAATCAATACCCCCTTTCTAGACCGTGGTGCCCCAGGGTATCTCTGTGGCTGTGTGTGTGTGTGTAATTGGCACCTGACAACTTCCCCTCCCCCCCCCCACAACCACACAGCGTCTCTGTTTCTCATTCAGTTGTGAAATTTCCTATTAGGTTTTAACTTGCGTTTTATCTCAGTTATAATATGTTTCTCAATTGTTTTTTATCATATTTCTCTTTCAGTTTTTAATAGATATGTTTCTCATATAGTTGTAACATGTTTGGCACTCATTTGGAACATGTCTCCCATTTAGTTGTAAGACACACTCGCGATTTACGCTTTAATCCCCACTTCCACCCATGCGAACTACCCATGGGGATCACCCTATACCGCCATCTTTAAGGTTCTTCCATTAATACCATCCCTGATAATCTTCACGAAGAACCAATTCTGAAAAAAATAATTTGTCTTAATTTACATCGAAATGTAATTAAACGTGAAGGGAAATGTCCGTAGACTTTTCATGCACGCCTCGAGTGCGACTCAACACCGTGCGAGATGGGCATTTTTAGCATCACGTAGCTACCTACCTCTTGACACACTGTAATTCTTCGTATAGAGTAGTCTAGGGTTGCTGAATAAATGCAGATGTACATACACATACACATACATACACAAAGACGCACACACACACAGTTACACATATGCATGCACGCTAGCAATAACACACACACACATAAACACACACACACAGACACACACACACACACACTCACCACAATCCCGCATGCATAACACATCTTCATAAATCAGGTTATACAGCCAAACACAAACATAATACTCAAAGTCTAAAATTACTGCCTCGCTTTATTAAACTATATAACTCGCTCACGTATTTCTGAGTTACTTTCTCAAATGAATGCTGATATCGTTCCCCTAACTGCTGGTATATAGTTTGGCAGCGATGAAGAGAGAGAGAGAGAGAGAGAGAGAGAGAGAGAGAGAGAGAGAGAGAGAGAGAGAGAGAGAGAGAGAGAGAGAGAGAGAGAGAGAGAGAGAGAGAGAGAGAAGACCATATCAAGGCTATGATATACAGTAGCCTCCTGATTCATCCTATTCCTTATATGATTTTTACAAACATTAAATTTATCTTAACCTATGAAATGAAATGTGGGTCAGACTTCAGATGAGCTGAAGTGGGATAACAGCTCTTGTTTGGATGTTCACTAAGAACATCTAAAACATTACTAAAAGACAAAGAGAGATAAACAAGGAGGATGGAAGGTGGTAAGGCAGACGACCAAACAAACTCTCTGACAGCTCCTGCTAGCTATTATAGAAGGAGGAGGGGGAATTATCAAGGGTAAAGCACCAAGCCAGTACACGACTATATAGAGACATTATTAACACTTGACGTAGAGTGATTGAAGTGACCTTCCAAGTTTTATAAAATATTTGTCTTATATTCCCTTATAAAATATTTGTCATATATTCCCTCCAGAACTGAAACGAGGCGAGGAGAACCGGGGGACCGTTCTCCCAATGCAGTTGAGATGCAGCAAGAGATAAAAAAATAAGTCTTAACGCGAACCCCAAACGACGAAGCTAAGCTGAATCCCAAATACGACTGATATCTTCAAATGAAAGATGAGGGACCGTCAGTTTTACTCTTAAGACATTAAGAAAGAGCAAACCCAGAAAAATAATAATTTTTTGTAGTTTGCTTTTGATTACAACGTGATTTTTTTTTGTCAAACTTTCCTTTAAAACAAATAAATGGAAGGATTACCAAAATATATTTTGTATTAGAAAGACGAATAGGAACAAATGAAACGTAAAACTCCACGTAACCAAGTGACAAATCCCAGGTTCGAGTCCTTGTTCAATATTGTTTCTTAGATCAAAGAGTTGGATGCCTTTAGATCTTCTCTTGGTATGCAAACTGCATGACTGTAATCGATTGAACGTTCATTGGTAAAGCACAAGGTCGAATGCCATAAACATCAGAGGATGTTGGAAAATATGACTCTCTCTTCGAGGTGACTATTAAGAGGAATTGAGACAATGGCCAACAGAATTTAGAAAGCCATACATGTATTTGTGTGGTGGTAACGTATGACATGCAGCAGGTGTGTGAGATAGTCACATATAAGGTACCAAGCAGCAGGTGTGCTGCTTGGTACCTTAGTAAGGTAAGTACCTGCTTGGTAACGTCTCAGCGACTACGGGAAAGTGAAATACAGATCACTATGTCCCGTTTACTGGCCGTGTTGTGCCTCTTGCTACGAGTTCTTTGTCGAATCGGGTTTGAAAGATGTGGATGGAGGTGTCTTTCAAAACTTCTTCCTCAGTACATTCAACTTGTTGACTACTGGTACTTGGTATGGGTATTCCCTTATATTTTTCGACTCATTTGGGGTTCCCGCTTTCCCTTGTGTCCTCTCGTCCTATTTTCAATTTAAAAGTGTCCATCCTTGTCCACATTGTCCCCTCAGTATCTTGCATGTTGTAATCATATCTACTCTGTTTTTTTCTGTCCCCTAGGGTTGTGAAGTTCAGTTACTTCTACCTATCCTCATGGCTTAATACTTTTGTCCTGGCAGTAATCTTCTTACAAAACTATGCATTTTTGTATTTTAATTTAGCTTCATGCTTTAAAAATTCTGGTTCCAGGCCAGTACTGCATATTCCAATATTGGTCAAACAAAAGCTATGTAGATTGCCTTGAAAGGCAATCTGCAGGAGGCCTGGCAGCTGAGTGGACAGCCCTCGGGATTCGTAGTCCTGAGGTTCCGGGTTCGATCCCCGGGGGAAGCTGAAAAAAATGGGCAGTTTCTTTCACCCTGATGCGTCTGTTCACCTAGTAGTAAATAAGTAGTCTGGGAGTTAGACAGCTGCTACGGGCTAATTTCTGGGGGTGTGTAACAAAAAGGAGACCTGGTCGAGAACCGGGCCGCAAGGACGATAAGTCTAGAAATCATCTCAAGATAATCTCAGGAAAGAATACGTTTGTAAACGGTGTTATAATGCTTGCTAGCGTCCCATATGCTGCTGATGTTACCCTGTCTATTTGTGCCTCTGGTGTTATTGGAATTACCTCCAGTCAAAAATCTCTTTCTCTGGCTACTGTAGTTGTCTTATCTTAATATTGGAGCCACCTTATGGTCCCCTTTCTCCCGTCATGGTCTCACTTCATGCAGGTCGGTGCTCAATCCCCAACTGTCCAAGTGGTTGGGCACCATTCCTACCCCCCCCCCACCCGTTCCATCCCGAATCCTTATCCTGATCCTTTCCAAGTGCGATATCGTCGCAATGGATTGGCGCTTTTCTCTGATAATTCCCTCCCTCTCCCTTCCACATCTTCATTACCTTACACTTGTTAGGGTAGAACTCCAGTAACCAATTGCTTTCCCGCGCCTGAGATTTGTCAATGGTCTTCCTGTAACTTTCTACAGTCCTCCTCTGTTTTTACATTTCTCATTAGCTTTACAAGGTCTGCAAAAATTCACATGTCCGAGCTTCCTCCCTCGAGGAGATCCTGTACATAATGACCAGACCACACACTAGAAATTGAAGAGACGACGACGTTTCGGTCCGTCCTGGACCATTCTCAAGTCGATTGTGAATGGTCCAGGACGGACCGAAACGTCGTCGTCTCTTCAATTTCTAGTGTGTGGTCTGGTCATCATACTTCAGCCACGTTATTGTGACTCATCTCCTGTACATAAATTATGAACATTTGTGTCCTAGGACTGAGCCTTGGGAGACTCCATTTGCTACATTCCTCCGACTCAAGACTTTGTCTCTAAATGTGACTCTTTGTCTTCTGTCCTGTTGGTACTCTCTTGCCCAGTTCAGTGGATTTCCAATTATTCCAGTTTGCTTCTCCATCTGATACACCAGTAATTCGTGTGTGTGGAGGTCACGTATGGTGTCAGGCAAGGTCTAAGCATCCACCATCCACCCAGACCATGGTCTAAGCATCCACCATCCATCCCTGACCATGGTCTAAGCATCCACCATCCATCCCAGACCATGGTCTAAGCATCCACCATCCATCCCTAACCATGGTCTAAGCATCCACCATCCATCCCAGACCATGGTCTAGGCATCCACCATCCATCCCTGACCATGGTCTAAGCATCCACCATCCATCCCTGACCATGGTCTAAGCATCCACCATCCATCCCTGACCATGGTTTAAGCATCCACCATCCACCCCTGACCATGGTTTAAGCATCCACCATCCACCCCTGACCATGGTCTAAGCATCCACCATCCACCCCTGACCATGGTTTAAGCATCCACCATCCACCCCTGACCATAGTCTAAGCATCCACCATCAACCCCTGACCATGGTCTAAGCATCCACCATCCACCCCTGACCATGGTCTAAGCATCCACCATCCACCCTTGACCATAGTCTAAGCATCCACCATCCATCCCTGACCATGGTCTAAGCATCCACCATCCACCCCTGACCATGGTCTAAGCATCCACCATCCACCCAGACCATGGTCTAAGCACCCACCATCCACCCCTGACCATGGTCTAAGCATCCACCATCCACCCAGACCATGGTCTAAGCACCCACCATCCACCCCCAGGCCGTGTCCCACTCCACAATGGCTGGCCGGCCTGGGTCCAGCTTTCATCTGACAAAGGAAATGCAGTGGGAAAATGTTCCCCCTTGAGTTTTTGTGGCAATTAAAGTGGTTGGCTGAGGAAGAAGTGGTAAGTGATTGTTGGTAAGTGGGTGTAGGTGGGTGAGTGTTGGTTGAATGTGTAGGTGGGTGTTTTGAGATAGGTGACCGTTGAGTGGTGGGTGTTCAATGATAGGGGAATACTGGTTTGTGAATGATTGCTGGTTAGTGGATGTGTGCTGGTAGATGAATGTTGGTAGGTGGGTGATTGCTGATATGTAAATGTAAGTGAGTACTCACCTAGTTGTGCTTGCGGGAGTTGAGCTTCGGCTCTTTGGTCCCACCTCTCAACTGGATCAAGTGTTGAATGTTGGTGAGCGAATTTTGGTATATGAGTGTTGGTAGGTGAGTACTTCCCTAACAGTTCATTTCTAACAAAAGTTTGTATGACTAACCTTTAGCTCCTGGTCCTAAGAATTCCAATAGTTGGTCACCTAACGCAGTGAATTCTGACTCCTTTGTATCTGGCCAAATCTACTTTTGTAACTCTGGATGTTGTATCGTTTTTGTAACGCTAAGTGCATCCTCACATCCATGTGGCTCATCTGCGTGTCTAGCATCCATGCAGGTCCTATGTTTAATCGATACCGTTGAGTATTTTATATGCTTGGATCATGTGTTTTGTATTTCTTCTGTCTTCAAGTGCCGTTAGATTCAGCACCGTCAGCCTAACCTCTTATGTTAGTCACTTCAATTCTGGGACTGGTTTTATAGTATACATTTCTATTTTGATGATTTTCATGTGTTGTGTGTGGTGGGAACTCGACGCTGCATACTCCAACACTGGTCGGACGTATGCTGCCAACAGCACTTTGAAAGAATCATTGTGTAGGTTACTGAAGTCTTGATGCTCACCAGCTTAATATGTGGTAAAGTGGTTACATTTGTATATGCCAAAGTTGACTGTGAATTATGACTCCTCCGGTGGACGTTAATCTCTATTTCACTGGAAGTTGCTAATGTTCTAATATTTTGCTTCTCTGACCTGCGAATACTTATGTCTGAATACACTGACATGTGCAGGGAATACACTGAATGTGAATACACTGACATGTGCAGGGAATACACTGAATGTGAATACACTGACATGTGCAGGAAATGGGAGAGGAGGGTTGAGGTCGATGAGTGGGAAGTGGGAGGAGGTCAGGAGGCCATAGGTCAGGGGGGAAGTAGTCAGGGCAAGCGGGGAGGAGGTCGAGTGTTTGTTTACAATTAGAGGAAGTGTGGGGAGAAGAACCGAAGCGTGAAGGAGGCGCCGGGAGCACGGAAGATGGTGGCGGAAGAGAGAAGGAATCCTTGAAGGGGTCAAATATACATGAGAAGACCATCACGCGAGGGAGAAGAGAGTGACGGTGAAGGGGTTGGGTAGCATCCTGGGCCTGGCCAGGAGGGAGGAGGGAACGTTGTGGGTTGGTGGTAGAGGGTGTGACATATTACACTGGGCAGGAGAAGCATACTGTTCTCGAAGCTGTGAGGCATAGAGGGCTGGAAGTCGGGTAGAGTTACTGAGGGAAAGTGACGAACCTGCACCTAGTAAACAGCTGACATAGCGAGGTATTATTACGAACGGAAGGAGAAATATCACACTACAAACTGGAGTTGTTATTATCACCGAGGGAAGACTTATATTATCTCCAGAGACAAGGTTCTGAAACTATTACGAAAAGATGCAAATATTCACAGGCTCAATATCGTGTGATCTTCTCACGTGTATTTCAGCGATAGTGAACCATCGTTACCTGTATAATTAAACACTATTTACGTTATAAACATCACACACACTCCTAATGTTACACACTGGGTGTATTTCCATACAAACAGCTGCTATGTGTATCTGTATCACTGTTATCACAAACCTCAGAAAATGATTGAGAGATATGTAACCTCTCTGCACCTGGGGATGTGTGTAACCTCTCTGCACCTGGGGATGTGTGTAACCTCTCTGCACCTGGGGATGTGTGTAACCTCTCTGCACCTGGGGATGTGTGTAACCTCTCTGCACCTGGGGATGTGTGTAACCTCTCTGCACCTGGGGATGTGTGTAACCTCTCTGCACCTGGGGATGTGTGTAACCTCTCTACACCTGGGGATGTGTGTAACCTCTCTGCACCTGGGGATGTGTGTAACCTCTCTGCACCTGGGGATGTGTGTAACCTCTCTACACCTGGGGATGTGTGTAACCTCTCTACACCTGGGGATGTGTGTAACCTCTCTACACCTGGGGATGTGTGTAACCTCTCTACACCTGGGGATGTGTGTAACCTCTCTACACCTGGGGATGTGTGTAACCTCTCTACACCTGGGGATGTGTGTAACCTCTCTACACCTGGGGATGTGCGTAACCTCTTTGCACCTGGGGATGTGTGTAACCTCTCTACACCTGGGGATGTGTGTAACCTCTCTACACCTGGGGATGTGTGTAACCTCTCTACACCTGGGGATGTGTGTAACCTCTCTACACCTGGGGATGTGTGTAACCTCTCTACACCTGGGGATGTGTGTAACCTCTCTACACCTGGGGATGTGTGTAACCTCTCTACACCTGGGGATGTGTGTAACCTCTCTACACCTGGGGATGTGAGTAACCTCTCTACACCTGGGCATGTGTGTAACCTCTCTACACCTGGGGATGTGTGTAACCTCTCTACACCTGGGGATGTGTGTAACCTCTCTACACCTGGGGATGTGTGTAACCTCTCTACACCTGGGGATGTGTGTAACCTCTCTACACCTGGGGATGTGTGTAACCTCTCTACACCTGGGGATGTGTGTAACCTCTCTACACCTGGGGATGTGTGTAACCTCTCTACACCTGGGGATGTGTGTAACCTCTCTACACCTGGGGATGTGTAATTCCACAGAGTAGTCAGCAGACTCTACAGGTGCTGACGTTTGCCTACCCCTCTTGTCCTCTCCCACGTCATTCGTTATTGTCATAACTCTTCTTATGGTTTGTAACTCCTCCTTGTACGTCGCTCCCTCTATGCATATCCCAGCTTCTATCCTAGCATCATATCCCAGCTGGTCTCATATCCCAGCTTCTATCCTAACCTCATACCCTAGCTCCTACCCTAGCTTCAAATTCCAGCTCCTATCCTAGCCTCAAATCCCAGCTCCTATCCTAGCATCATATCCCAGCTGGTCTCATATCCCAGCTTCTATCCTAACCTCATACCCTAGCTCCTACCCTAGCTTCAAATTCCAGCTCCTATCCTAGCCTCAAATCCCAGCTCCTATCCTAGCATCATATCCCAGCTGGTCTCATATCCCAGCTTCTATCCTAACCTCATACCCTAGCTCCTACCCTAGCTTCAAATTCCAGCTCCTATCCTAGCCTCAAATCCCAGCTCCTATCCTAGCATCATATCCCAGCTGGTCTCATATCCCAGCTTCTATCCTAACCTCATACCCTAGCTCCTACCCTAGCTTCAAATTCCAGCTCCTACCCTAGCTTCAAATCCCAGCTCCTATCCTAGCATCATATCCCAGCTGGTCTCATATCCCAGCTTTTAGCCTGTCCTTACACATCTTTCATGTGAAATATGTAGTTATACTGGTTTTCAACCAGTTAATTGTTCTTTTACTCTTCTCTCTGTATTCCCTTTCGCTTCTGTGTTGCTTTTTGTGTTTTTTCTAATTCCTTTTGCAATCCCTTCAACACTCCATTCTCGAATTCAATGAACACAGTAACCGTCTTCTCCACTGTGTTGCCGCCTTCCACTTCCTAAGTCCTGCGTCTTGCAAGAGTTGCACGTTGGCGAGGTGGTGTTGTTGGGGGACAGGAATGTTTTGTTTTTGTATGAGATGAAGACGTTAATGAGTTGGAGGTGAGGGGGCATGGGGGGGGGTAGAGGCATGGGAATGGGAGACATTATGAGGGAGGGGGAATGGTGAAGGATTGAACGGTGAGGGAGATACATGAGGAGTGCAGGATGGTGGGGAAGTCTGGAAGTCTGGTAAGGGGAGTATGCACCCAGGAAATGGAAATCCTGGCTGACCGGGTTCAAATCCTTGAGGGGGGGGGGTCAAGAGGGAGTTTCCTTCAGCGGAAAACCTGCTGTCAGTATACACCACCATTTTATATATATATATATATATATATATATATATATATATATATATATATATATATATATATATATATATATATATATATACATATATATATATATATATATATATATATATATATATATATATATATATATATATATATATATATAAACTGGAGAGGCAATGAAGAAAAAACTATACAAAGACCACAACACGAATGAAAGACAACTCGGGACGGGGAGAAAAGTTTAGACAAGATTTAGGGTCAGGAGGAATCAGCAGCGAGAAAGAAAATGGGAACAGCCCGGCAAGAGAGAGAGAGAGAGAGAGGGGGGAAAAGAAAAAGATTTCAGAGGATGGAAAGAGGAACACATTGAATTTTTGTTGATATTTTTCGTACCTTTTTATTATCATTTTGTGAATTATGGGATTTGAGTTGCAACAATTTTTTTAGTTTTTTTTTTTTAACTTTTAAGTTCAATGCTCGCTACTGGATGTGAAATAATGTGTTAATGTTGAGGCAAAAAGGTAAACAAAACCATATTGGAGTCGCCAGGACTCAGGTGTCCTGGGATTTGAGGCTAGGATAGGAGCTGTTCCACCTGGAACAATATTGGTTCTCTCACCAAGAATACAGCTCCATTATACAGCAAATTAAGGGCAATTTTAGATAAAAATCGATAAATATATAAGTTGAAAATATTGACGAGAGATTATAAGTCCACTACGGGCTCACCATAGCCCGTGCTACTTGGAACTTTTTGTTCTAGGTAGCGAATCTTAAACAACATGTCGTTTAGGTTACTGTAGACAAAAGAAGTAAACTTAATGAAATCACATTACCGTGATATCTATCAGAAAAGCTTTAGACCATGACGACGGGATCGATCTAGTATCCTAGGTCACCATAATGCTGCTTCTATCCTGCCCTACATGAAACATGTATGTAGCCTACTGCGCTACGATGTTTCCACCTCGGCCAAGTTTGGGTTTCCTCTACAAGGCCTCCATACCTTAACTTACTTGGATTAAAGACAAACATCTAGTGAAAAATGAATGCAATATTCGAGACAGAATGCCGTACATTCAAACTCTGCAACATACAGCAGGCTTCGCTGTGTGTATTTTGAAAAGCCCACAAAAAAATCCTGAGTGATATTGTGCAAATACTCTCGATGGCGTTGAGCGAGGGAGCGAGTTTGGGTTCCAATCCTAGAGAGGCAAGACTGACTGGGCGCCCATTCTCAACTGTTCAGTAATTGGGAACCAGGGGGCCAGATTCACGAATCAGTTACGCAAGCACTTACGAACCTGGGACCTGATTCACGAAAGCACTTACGCAAATACTTACGAACGTGTACATCTTTCCTCAATCTTTGACGGCTTTGGTTACATTTATTAAACAGTTTCAAGCATGAAAACTTCCCAATCAACTGTTGTTATTGTTATAAACAGCCTCCTGGTGCTTCGGAGCTCATTAACTGTTTTTTAATTGGAAACAAAGCCGCCAAAGATTGAGAAAAGATGTACAGGTTGGTAAGTGCTTGCGTAAGTACTTTCGTGAATCTGGCCCCTGTACGTCTTTTTTCAATCTTTAGCGTGGCTTTGTTTACAATTATTTAAGAGGTAATGAGCTCCGAAGCACCAAGAGGCTGTTTATAACAATAACAACAGCTGATTGCCAAGTTTTCTTGCTTGTAAACTGTTTAATAAATGTAACCAAAGCCGTCAAAGATTGACGAAAGACGTACACGTTCGTTAGTGCTTCCGTAACTACTTCGCGAATCACCTCCTAGGCTGTTAACCCTACTGGCAGATCACGCCCCCAGGGAACAACAAACAGGCTTACCAACAGCTATAGGAAGGAACAGTTCTGTAAAAAAAAAGATGAATAATTCCCGCCACAATGTCCCCAGCGCCACTAATTCCCGCCACAATGTCCCCAGCGCCACTAATTCCCGCCACAATGTCCCCAGCGCCACTAATTCCCGCCACAATGTCCCCCAGCGCCACTAATTCCCGCCACAATGTCCCCCAGCGCCACTAATTCCCGCCACAATGTCCCCAGCGCCACTAATTCCCGCCACAATGTCCCCAGCGCCACTAATTCCCGCCACAATGTCCCCCAGCGCCACTAATTCCCGCCACAATGTCCCCAGCGCCACTAATTCCCGCCACAATGTCCCCAGCGCCACTAATTCCCGCCACAATGTCCCCCAGCGCCACTAATTCCCGCCACAATGTCCCCCAGCGCCACTAATTCCCGCCACAATGTCCCCCAGTGCCACTAATTCCCGCCACAATGTCCCCCAGCGCCACTAATTCCCGCCACAATGTCCCCAGCGCCACTAAACTGTCGCAATAAATAATAACATTCTCAACGTGAGGCGCCACAAGTGCCCATCAGGTGTTCCTCCGCCACAAACTGAACAATTTGGACGCTCATATCGCTTCCCAAAAAATGAACAAATTACTGAACTTGTTTTGGCAAGAGCCCGGCGACCATCGCGCACGCAAGAGTTGCCCCAGACACACGCAAGAGTCCCCCCAGACATACGCAAGAGTCCCCCCAGACACACGCAAGAGTCCCCCCAGACACACGCAAGAGTCCCCCCTGACACACGCAAGAGTCTCCCCCAGACACACGCAAGAGTCATTCCAGACACACGCAAGAGTCTCCCAGACACACGCAAGAGTCTCCCCCAGACACACGCAAGAGTCCAAGAGTCCCCCAGACACACGCAAGAGTCCCCCAGACACACGCAAGAGTCCCCCAGACACACGCAAGAGTCCAAGAGTCCCCCAGACACACGCAAGAGTCCCCCCAGACACACGCAAGAGTCCTCCCCCCCAGACACCTCACATGAGGGAAAAAACCCTCATTACCCAACCCCATATTCTATAAACTTAACCGCTAAAAATAACCTTCTTACGCTATAACCAGATACAACTGACACAAGTACTGTTTAAAATAATAACTAATATAGTTATTATAGTGCTCATAATAACTAATAACATTAAATGATAACAAATACCCTCGCACATGACAGTGAAATCATAGGTGTTGGGTTATTTTTTGAGCCGCGTTATTACAGCTTATAGCTGCAGTAATAACCTGTTTTCATTACAGCCAATCATGTGTGTGGTATTCCCGCTATGGTGGATCTGGGGGTTGTCAGGAATGGTGTGACGACCACGAGGTTACTGTAATGACCACAGGACGACTGTAATGACCACAGGACGACTGTAATGACCACAGGACGACTGTAATGACCACAGGACGACTGTAATGACCACAGGACGACTGTAATGACCACAGGACGACTGTAATGTCCACAGGACGACTGTAATGACCACAGGACGACTGTAATGTCCACAGGACGACTGTAATGACCACAGGACGACTGTAATGTCCACAGGACGACTGTAATGTCCACAGGACGACTGTAATGACCACAGGACGACTGTAATGACCACAGGACGACTGTAATGACCACAGGACGACTGTAATGACCACAGGACGACTGTAATGACCACAGGACGACTGTAATGACCACAGGACGACTGTAATGACCACAGGACGACTGTAATGACCACAGGACGACTGTAATGACCACAGGACGACTGTAATGTCCACAGGACGACTGTAATGACCACAGGACGACTGTAATGACCACAGGACGACTGTAATGACCACAGGACGACTGTAATGACCACAGGACGACTGTAATGACCACAGGACAACTGTAATGACCACAGGACGACTGTAATGACCACAGGACGACTGTAATGACCACAGGACGACTGTAATGACCACAGGACGACTGTAATGACCACAGGACGACTGTAATGACCACAGGACGACTGTAATGACCACAGGACGACTGTAATGACCACAGGACAACTGTAATGACCACAGGACGACTGTAATGACCACAGGACAACTGTAATGACCACAGGACGACTGTAATGACCACAGGACGACTGTAATGACCACAGGACAACTGTAATGACCACAGGACGACTGTAATGACCACAGGACGACTGTAATGACCACAGGACGACTGTAATGACCACAGGACGACTGTAATGACCACAGGACGACTGTAATGACCACAGGACGACTGTAATGACCACAGGACGACTGTAATGACCACAGGACGACTGTAATGACCACAGGACGACTGTAATGACCACAGGACGACTGTAATGACCACAGGGCTACTGTAATGACCACAGGACGACTGTAATGACCACAGGACGACTGTAATGACCACAGGACGACTGTAATGACCACAGGGCTACTGTAATGACCACAGGACGACTGTAATGACCACAGGACGACTGTAATGTCCACAGGACGACTGTAATGACCACAGGACGACTGTAATGACCACAGGACGACTGTAATGTCCACAGGACGACTGTAATGACCACAGGACGACTGTAATGACCACAGGACGACTGTAATGACCACAGGACGACTGTAATGACCACAGGACGACTGTAATGACCACAGGACGACTGTAATGACCACAGGACGACTGTAATGAAGGAATGTAATTACAGTTCGGGAAATATATTAGTTTTGGCTGGTGTAATTAGGACAAATGTTAGCAAGGCGTGGAGGAAGTTTTAGGCAGTGGTAGTGGTGGTGGTAGTGGTTGTAATAGTGGTGGTAGTGGTTGTAATAGTGGTGGTAGTGGTTGTAATAGTGGTGGTAGTGGTTGTAATAGTGGTGGTAGTGGTTGTAATAGTGGTGGGGGTGGTGGTTAAGTGGTTGTAATAGTGGTGGTAGTGGTTGTAATAGTGGTGGGGGTGGTGGTTAAGTGGTTGTAATAGTGGTGGGGGTGGTGGTAGTGGTTGTAATCGTGGTGGAGGTGGTGGTTAAGTGGTTGTAATCGTGGTGGGGGTGGTGGTTAAGTGGTTGTAATAGTGGTGGAGGTGGTGGTTAAGTGGTTGTAATAGTGGTGGAGGTGGTGGTTAAGTGGTTGTAATAGTGGTGGAGGTGGTGGTTAAGTGGTTGTAATAGTGGTGGAGGTGGTGGTTAAGTGGTTGTAATAGTGGTGGAGGTGGTGGTTAAGTGGTTGTAATAGTGGTAGTAATGATGATAGTGTCAGTAATAGTGGTTGTGGTTATAATGACGATGGTAATAGTGATCCGGATGATGATGGTATATATATACTACTACAACTATAACTCACATTATGTCAATGCATAAGTATAGTGAGGGGTGTATATGTTTTTATGAGTGTATATGTACAATGAGTGTGGATGTGTATTATGTATTATGAGTGTGTATATGTAACACGACGATGAATGCACATTATACTGAAGTATAGGTAGTATGAGGAGCGTATATACATTATAAAGGAATACACGCTGTATGTGGGTATATATATATATATATATATATATATATATATATATATATATATATATATATATATATATATATATATATAAATATATATATATATATATATATATATATATATATATATATATATATATATATATACATACAACTTATATATATATATATATATATATATATATATATATATATATATATATATATATATATATATATATATATATATATATATATATATATATACAACTTTAGAACACTTTCCCACCAGGAGACTCGAACCCTAGCCAGCACAGAAGCCTTCCAGCAACTGGCATAACAGGTACGCCTTAACAGGCGTTGAGTTGTGCCATATATATATATATATATATATATATATATATATATATATATATATATATATATTAATGGGCTGAAAATGTATTATGAGGAACTATATGTTTTATAATGTGGAATAAATTTGTATGATGGTGTATGCGTATTTTAGATATTAAGTTTATGCTAAGTAGTGTTTTGCATGGAAAGGTGTAGTGGAAACTTAACACAAGGCTTCACAGAGACGGCCTTGTTATGTAGCCCTGTGTACATAACAATATACACAGGGTTATACAAGAGGGCCCCTCTGTCACAGATCTATATAACGGGGCCTCTGTCACAGGTTACCTTGAGGTGCTTCCGGGGCTTAGTGTTCCCGCGGCCCGGTCGTCGACCAGGCCTCCTAGGGCTATATAACAAAAACAACTCAGAATTAGTATAAAATATTGAGGACGAAAAGCAAAATATTAAAGTATCACAACGAAAAATAAAAAAAATGCAGCAAAACAACTAAATTTTCATGAAATGAAAACAATATATATATTTATATATATATATATATATATATATATATATATATATATATATATATATATATATATATATATATATATATATCGATCAAATACCTTATAATCGCTATGTCCTTCCTATTACACCTAACATTTAATTGGCAAATAAAAATATGAGATTCCAAATTATTAAAAAATAGATCCATGGTGGTGTCTGTTGACACTGCGATCAGCTGATATTTGTTTACCTCTATCTGCTGACATTACAGTTTGATCAGCTGATGTTTGTTTATTTAGCGAGGGCTAAACGGATAAGGAGTAAAGGATAGAAGAGAAGAACGTAAGGGAGGTCTGGAATGAGGCCAAGGGTGTCTGGAAACAGGTAATGGAGGCCTGAAATGTGGAAAGGAGCTTTGGAATGAGGTAAGGGAGGTCTAGAATAAGGGAAGGGGTATCTGGAATGAGGTAAGGGCGTCAGAAATGGGGGGAAGGGAGGTCTGGAATAAGGGAATGAGTGCGGAGGAGTCCGGTGTAAATGACAAGAGTCTGAGAGTGAAGGATAGCCTGGAGTGCAATGTGGGCAATGTGGAGTGTGGGAGGGATGAAGGTAAAGAGGGGGGGGGGAGGGGAAGGTAAGGAGTGGGGTAAGGTAGGAGGGGGTAAAGGGTAGTCTGGAGGGAGAAAAAGTGAGATGGATAATCTGCTGGAAAGTGAAAGTCAAGGTAAAAGAAGTAATGCGAAAAAAGACATTAGAAAAATATGAATAAAGTGAACAAAAGAGAAATACACAGTGGGAAAGAGAAGAAAGACGGAAAAGGGAAAGTGAGGAGACAAAAGCCATTGACATAAAGAAGGACGAAAAAAAAAAAAAGATGCGAAGAGTGGATGATGAAAAAGAGGAGAAGATGGAAGAATGGTACTGGAGACAGAAATGGGGAATAAAGAGAGGGAGAGCACAAACAAAAGACACCCGTGAAAATCACAGACACCCGTGACAGGTCAGGCAAGACAGAAACAACAACAACAGCTCAAACTCAATACAGGGACACAAGCCAGAGACATCACGGCCCATGCAAAACACACGAGGTTATCCCAGGCAGATCATACAATATACACGCGGCTATTCCAGGCAGATCATACGATATACACGCGGCTATTCCAGGCAGATCATACGATATACACGCGGCTATTCCAGGCAGATCATACGATATACACGCGGCTATCCCAGGCAGATCATACAATATACACGCGGCTATTCCAGGCAGATCATACGATATACACGCGGCTATTCCAGGCAGATCATACGATATACACGCGGCTATCCCAGGCAGATCATACAATATACACGCGGCTATCCCAGGCAGATCATACAATATACACGCGGCTATTCCAGGCAGATCATACAATATACACGCGGCTATTCCAGGCAGATCATACGATATACACGAGGCTATTCCTGGCAGATCATGGAATATACAGCCTCATTAATCATTCAGAGCCCAAATCCAATTTCACCATTCACTATTGTCTTGTGGGGAAGTCCTGGACCTCAGAGGGTTGCAATAATAACAAATTATTCAATGTTAACTTATCCTGAGAGGAAATAATTATCAGCTTTATATTGTACTCCTGTCGAGAGAGAGAGAGAGAGAGAGAGAGAGAGAGAGAGAGAGAGAGAGAGAGAGAGAGAGAGAGAGAGAGAGAGAGAGAGAGAGAGAGAGACAGAGACAGAGAGAGATCCTGACGGTTGTATCTATATTTGCTGGTTCAATTTACCTTTAGTTGAGTGACCAGCCCATCAACTCACTTCGTGAAACAATCGGCGCTTTGTCGCATCTGGATTTAGGTTCCCGCCTTGTGGTACTCACCTACCACCACTTGCTAGGGGGGGGGATGAGCTACACCTCTTGGGTCCCGGCTCTTAACCCCTCAAAGGACTAGTGTACGTCTTTCGAGTCAACCGGAATCTTTTATATCTACATTAAGACGAGTATATAATCTATGTCTATCGCCTCACTTAATTGATAGATACCTCATTCCATTTGTTCACGAGTATTATTGTGAAAATATATTTTTTTTCCTAATGTCTCATTTTGGCATTTTAGCTTCCATCTTTGTCCCATTGTGCGTGTACCACTCATTCCTTCTTCGTGTTGTCTACTCTGTCTATCTGTCTGGTAATTCCCCCCCCCCCCATCCCCTCCAATGATTCCTCTGTCTCCCATCCCGTGATTCTCCCACTAAATGACGTCTCCATCTTTCACTCTGTGATTTATACTAACAGTGATTTTCCTGCTCAAGGCTTGCAATCTTCGTGATTTACTGAGAGTCCATAATTCTTAAATATTCCTCTTCCTCCGCCACTAGTATTTACCTTTTAGAATTCTGGCAATTTATACTGTCTTCCTACCGCCCCCCCCCTTCCCCCCCCCTCTCTCTCTCTCTCTTTC
The DNA here is from genome assembly GCF_040958095.1 of Procambarus clarkii. Classification (NCBI taxonomy): domain Eukaryota; kingdom Metazoa; phylum Arthropoda; class Malacostraca; order Decapoda; family Cambaridae; genus Procambarus; species Procambarus clarkii. The sequence goes on from NC_091191.1 coordinate 5,120,113, forward strand.
TCTCTCTCTCTCTCACTCTCTCTCTCTCTCTTCCCCCTTCTCTTTGACTCTACGTCTCTGTCACTCTCTTCCACCTTCTGTTTCACTCTACGTCTCTCTTGCTCTCTTCCCCCTCTCTCACTCTCCATCTCTCTCTCACTTCCTCTCTGTTTCCGTCTCTCGCTCTCTGTCTCTCTGGTTATTTACGATGCTTTACTGTATTTCTTTCATTTCAAACCATCATCTCGCTACATTTATTAGAAACGAGCGTCATTCATATGTAATTTTTTTCTTCTCTTCGTCCTGTTTGTTCCGCTTCTATTCCTTCCCCTTCCTTTGTGTTCCGCTTCTATTCCTTCCCCTTCCTTTGTGTTCCACTTCCTACAATCCGTTATTCTCACGTTTATTGATTTTCAGATTTCATTTCCTCTGTGATTTAATAAGATTTCTCTTGCCCTTTGGTCTTACCCTCTCTATTATTGAGGTTCATTAAGCCTCCTTCTCCTCTACCGTTCAGATCTACTCCACTCATCTACGCCTCTGATCTACCCTCGCTGCTAGTTAGTGATTCGTTGACCACTCTATTTTCTACCCCCTATCCTTTGTTGGGATAGGTGTAGTATGAGAGGATAGTATCCTATTCCTCTCCCTTTTTTTCTCTATCTTTTACAGTGTTTTGGGGTTGGGTATTTTCCTTCTCCTCTTCCCCAGTTTTTCTCTTTGGGTTTGCTACCTTCCGCTTCTCATTTTTTTCCTCCTTACCTGCTCCCTATATTTTTGTTAAATTTGTTTTCCCTATTTTCGTTGTCCTTCCCTTCCCCCTTCGATTTTTTCCTACCGTCTTCTTTTAATTTACTCCACCGCTCTCTGTTTCACTTATTCCGTTTCCATCTATGTTCCTACCTTTCAGCGTCATCTATTTCCCTATATTTTCCTTCTTTGCCCTCCACTTATTTCCATTATCCCTATTTCTGTTTTCCCTCATATATATATATATATATATATATATATATATATATATATATATATATATATATATATATATATATAAAGAGAGAGGAGAATATGCCAACATTACAGAAGAAAAAGCCCTGATAAAACTGTATATGAAAAATACTTTCAATCTGGTAAGAAAGAATGCAGCTCTCAGTGCGGTTCATCGCTATTTTCCTTCCGTCTACCCGTTTGTACACTCTTGATACAGCAAGAACCGAACTCTGTTATTCGGGAACATGAAATTAAATCACATGGAAGTGTCCAACAGGGTGACCCCCTTGCTTCTTTTCTTTTCTGCCTAGTCATCAAGGAAGTCACTGATAACCTGTCCTGTCTCTCTTTCAGGACCAGCATTCAAACCACTACTTTCTAAAGGTCACAAGCAATCCAGCTGGGATGGCCCCATTGTAGACCAAGCAGATGAAACATGCCTAGAAGCTGCGACAACACCACATGACACTGCCCGACTTAGAGCTGTAGCAGCTCCCCATGCAGGAGACTTTCTATTAGTAACCCCAATGTCAGCAACCGGCACTCGTCTCGCACCGCAGGCCCTCCGAATTGCTGTGGCTCTCCGCCTCGCTGCCCCAATCCACAACCGAATAGAGGTGTATTTGCGGCGAGGCAGTGGCCGATAGGTATGGACGGCATGACCTTCTCTGCCAAAGGACAGGAGGATGGCATGCAAGAAACGGCGAGGTTAACGACATTATTAAGACCCTTACGACAGCTGGTTGTCCAGCAGGGAGAGAACCTCGTTACCTAATGACCCGCAACTCTGATGAGCCTGTCGGTCGCCCAGACGGGATCACAGTGAACCCCTGGAAGAATGGTAGACAGTTGGTGTGGGACTACACTTGCGTTTCAACTCTAGCCAACACCTATGTTGATTTCAGTGCTACACAAGCAGGAGGTGCTGCCAATCACCAGGGAAGCAGCCAAGTCACGTAAATACAGAGATCTTGATCACCAATACAATTTTATCCCCATTGCCTCAGAGACACTTGGTGCCTGGGGAAAAAGTGCTGCTAGTTTCTTGAAGGAGCTGGGTTCTAACCTAACTGAAACACCTAGAGACCCCTAGACCCCTAGAGTTTCCTCTTTCTGCGCCTTAGTAAGGTAATCCAGAGAGGAAATGCTCACTGCATCCATGGTTCCTGACCGCCATCTGAGGAGGTGGAAGAACTCTACAACCTGTGACAAGTAGCCTTGTACCCTGCATGTAACCAATCTTGTAACCCTTTTTGTGTAATGAAATTGTAAATAAAATAAAATGACAAAATACAACAAAATATAGGGGACGGTTAGAGAAGACAATATGTGAGAGTACGTAGGTGCTCCACAAGGCTCGCCCGGATGCTGCATATCGTCTTCTTCGAGGTCGAGGGTCCCAACAAACTCAACTAGAGGTGGTACCCCCTATAAATTAATATATATATATATATATATATATATATATATATATATATATATATATATATATATATATATATATATATATATATATATATATATATTATTAAATATGACCGAAAAAGTAATATTAATAATTCTAACACGAATTTTCTCGATCTTTTTTACGTTTCTTTTCACTGTTGATGGTAATTCAAAGATCAATTCTCCAAAATTCATTTTTATTTCTAGTCTGACGCGACACTTGAGCGCGTTTCGTAAAACTTATTACATTTTCAAAGACTTTAGTTTGCACAAACACACACAACTTTAACTGAATAGAGCTTAAACATCTTTCGAGTTTTTATACCTACATTTGGGTGAAGTGACATGTTACAATAGTTTTGGATGAGGTGAAAATAAACTTTTAACACAAGACAGAACACGAAACAATGGAAATACAAACAGGTATTAAAAGTAGGTAACTGCAGAAGGCCTATTTTTATTGGCCCATATTTCTTGATGCTTCTATATTGGAGCGGATATATATCTATATATATATATATATATATATATATATATATATATATATATATATATATATATAAATATATATATATATATATATATATATATATATATATATATATATATATATATATATATATATATATATCCACGGTGCTCACGGCAACCACTCCTCTTACAAATGGCACCAACACCTCATATTGTTGACAACTTCGCCCCGTATGCTGTTGATTGCAATATTGCCACGCTCGCAATTAATGGCAACCTGTCCTGTTATTGATGGCAACCATATCATGTCTTCATATTGAGATGAGAAACACGTATTATGGAAATTAAGCCTGAGAACAAAGGAATTTCTTTGTTGCTTTTCGCGAGGAGTAACGAGCACAGAGAGAGAGAGAGAGAGAGAGAGAGAGAGAGAGAGAGAGAGAGAGAGAGGAGGGGGGAGGGGGGGGGGAAGGGCCTTTATTTGATCCTTACAACTCGGTTTATAAAATATTTATACTCAATTAGCAAATATTTCCCATACTGCTTTTACATATTAAAAATAATATATATATATATATATATATATATATATATATATATATATATATATATATATATATATATATATATATGTCGTACCTAGTAGCCAGAACGCACTTCTCGGCCTACTATGCAAGGCCCGATTTGCCTAATAAGCCAAGTTTTCATGAATTAATTGTTTTTTCGACTACCTAACCTACCTAACCAAACCTAACCTAACTTTTTCTGCTACCTAACCTAACCTAATCTATAAAGATAGGTTAGGTTAGATTAGGTAGGGTTGGTTAGGTTCGGTCATATATCTACGTTAATTTTTACTCCAATAAAAAAATTGACTTCATACATAATGAAATGGGTAGCTTTATCGTTTCACAAGAAAAAAATTAGAGAAAATATATTAATTCAGGAAAACTTGGCTTATTAGACAAATTGGGTCTTGCATAGTAGGCTGAGAAGTGTGTTCTGGCTACTAGGTACGACATATATATATATATATATATATATATATATATATATATATATATATATATATATATATATATATATATGAAAATGAAAACTCACACCCCAGAAGTGACTCGAACCCATACTCCCAGAAGCAACGCAACTGGTAACTACAGGGCGCCTTAATCCGCTTGACCATCACGGCCGTCAAAAGGAAGTGATAGCCGAGGCTATTTGAGCCACTTCCCCGACGGCAACTCGGATGGTAATCTTGGGCATAGCATTTCACCAAATCACCTCATTCTTTGGGGCACACGTGAGGAACACAAATGCGAACAAGCCTGAATGGTCCCCAGGACTATATGCGAATGAAAACTCACACCCCAGAAGTGACTCGAACCCATACTCCCAGAAGCAACGCAACTGGTAACTACAGGGCGCCTTAATCCGCTTGACCATCACGGCCGTCAAAAGGAAGTGATAGCCGAGGCTATTTGAGCCACTTCCCCGACGGCAACTCGGATGGTAATCTTGGGCATAGCATTTCACCAAATCACCTCATTCTTTGGGGCACACGTGAGGAACACAAATGCGAACAAGCCTGAATGGTCCCCAGGACTATATGCGAATGAAAACTCACACCCCAGAAGTGACTCGAACCCATACTCCCAGAAGCAACGCAACTGGTAACTACAGGGCGCCTTAATCCGCTTGACCATCACGGCCGTCAAAAGGAAGTGATAGCCGAGGCTATTTGAGCCACTTCCCCGACGGCAACTCGGATGGTAATCTTGGGCATAGCATTTCACCAAATCACCTCATTCTTTGGGGCACACGTGAGGAACACAAATGCGAACAAGCCTGAATGGTCCCCAGGACTATATGCGAATGAAAACTCACACCCCAGAAGTGACTCGAACCCATACTCCCAGAAGCAACGCAACTGGTAACTACAGGGCGCCTTAATCCGCTTGACCATCACGGCCGTCAAAAGGAAGTGATAGCCGAGGCTATTTGAGCCACTTCCCCGACGGCAACTCGGATGGTAATCTTGGGCATAGCATTTCACCAAATCACCTCATTCTTTGGGGCACACGTGAGGAACACAAATGCGAACAAGCCTGAATGGTCCCCAGGACTATATGCGAATGAAAACTCACACCCCAGAAGTGACTCGAACCCATACTCCCAGAAGCAACGCAACTGGTAACTACAGGGCGCCTTAATCCGCTTGACCATCACGGCCGTCAAAAGGAAGTGATAGCCGAGGCTATTTGAGCCACTTCCCCGACGGCAACTCGGATGGTAATCTTGGGCATAGCATTTCACCAAATCACCTCATTCTTTGGGGCAC
>NC_091191.1:5130333-5132833 GCF_040958095.1 Procambarus clarkii
ATGGTGAGCCCGTCTTTTAGTTGATGAGAGAGATTGACGGGCATAAGATTAAGAGTTTTATTAGCACAAATCGACAGTCATATTTTCATATTATATATATATATATATATATATATATATATATATATATATATATATATATATATATATATATATATATATATATATATATATACCTAAAACCCAGAACGCATTCCTTGGTTAATATGCAAGACCCGATTTGCCTAAGAGGCAGAGTGATTTTAGTTATTAAAAAAATCTATGGGTTTATTTGAATTAATACATATTATATTATATTAAGAACTTGAATTACTGACTTAGTTATGATAGTTTAGGTTAGGTTGGGTAATTTCTACGTTAGTTTTAACTCAAATTAAAAAAAATTATCATGTATAATGCAATGGAAAGCTTGATCATTTCGTAAGAAAAAAATATGAAAAAATATACCTTCAGGAAAACTCGGCTTATTAGGCCAATCGGGCCTTGCATAGTAGGCCAAGTAGTGCGCTCTAGCTATTAGGTACAATATATATGTATATATATGTGTCTGTATGTGTGTTTATAATTATCAGTATTACTCTTATGAATAACAAAGAGCTGCCAATTTATATAGAGAAAATTGAAAATCTTTGTTTTATAGTGATAATATTTCATTTCCAAGGTGTGTTTTTCATAAAATAATGAGCAGTTCTCAGAGGCGGCGGCTAGCTTCCAAGCATCTCATTAGGAGCTCTCCTGGGGCATACTGCTCCATATATAGTGTCTGGGTGGTGAAGCCTCAGGCATACTGCTCCATATATAGTGTAGTGGGTGGTGAAGCCCCAGGCATACTGCTCCATATATAGTGTAGTGGGTGGTGAAGCCTCAGGCATACTGCTCCATATATAGTGTACTGGGAGGTGAAGCCTCAGGCATACTGCTCCATATATAGTGTACTGGGTGGTGAAGCCTCAGGCATACTGCTCCATATATAGTGTACTGGGAGGTGAAGCCTCAGGCATACTGCTCCATATATAGTGTACTGGGTGGTGAAGCCTCAGGCATACTGCTCCATATATAGTGTACTGGGAGGTGAAGCCTCAGGCATACTGCTCCATATATAGTGTACTGGGTGGTGAAGCCTCAGGTATACTGCTTCATATATAGTGTACTGGGTGGTGAAGCCCCAGGCATACTGCTCCATATAGTGTACTGGGTGAAGCCTCAGGCATACTGCTCCATATATAGTGTACTGGGTGGTGAAGCCTCAGGCATACTGCTCCATATAATTTACTGGGTGGTGAAGCCTCAGGCATACTGCTCCATATATAGTGTACTGGGTAGTGAAGCCTCAGGCATACTGCTCCATATATAGTGTACTGGGTGGTGAAGCCTCAGGCATACTGCTTCATATATAGTGTACTGGGTAGTGAAGCCCCAGGCATACTGCTCCATATAGTGTACTGGGTGAAGCCTCAGGCATACTGCTCCATATATAGTGTACTGGGTGGTGAAGCCTCAGGCATACTGCTCCATATATAGTGTACTGGGTGGTGAAGCCTCAGGCATACTGCTCCATAAAATTTACTGGGTGGTGAAGCCTCAGGCATACTGCTCCATATAATTTACTGGGTGGTGAAGCCTCAGGCATACTGCTCCATATATAGTGTACTGGGTAGTGAAGCCTCAGGCATACTGCTCCATATATAGTGTACTGGGTGGTGAAGCCTCAGGCATACTGCTTCATATATAGTGTACTGGGTAGTGAAGCCCCAGGCATACTGCTCCATATAGTGTACTGGGTGAAGCCTCAGGCATACTGCTCCATATATAGTGTACTGGGTGGTGAAGCCTCAGGCATACTGCTCCATATATAGTGTTCTGGATGGTGAAGCCTCAGGCATATTGCTCCATATATAGTGTACTGGATGGTGAAGCCTCAGGCATACTGCTCCATATATAGTGTACTGGATGGTGAAGCCTCAGGCATACTGCTCCATATACAGTGTACTGGATGGTGAAGCCTCAGGCATACTGCTCCATATATAATGTACTAGGTGGTGAAGCCTCAGGCATACTGCGCCATATATAGTGTACCGGGTGGTGAAGCCTCAGGCATACTGCTCCATATATAGTGTACTGGGTGGTGAAGCCTCAGGCATACTGCTCCATATATAGTGTACTGGATGGTGAAGCCTCAGGCATACTGCTCCATATATAGTGTACTGGGTGAAGCCTCAGGCATACTGTTCCATATATAGTGTACTGGGTAGTGAAGCCTCAGGCATACTGCTCCATATATAGTGTACTGGGTGGTGAAGCCTCAGGCATACTGCTCCATATATAGTGTACTGGATGGTGAAGCCTCAGGCATACTGCTCCATATATAGTGTACTGGGTGGTGAAGCCTCAGGCATACTGCTCCATATATAGTGTACTGGGTGGTGAAGCCTCAGGCATACTGCTCCATATTTAGTGTACTGGGTGGTGAAGCCTCAGGCATACTGCTCCATATATAGTG
>NC_091191.1:5137833-5250333 GCF_040958095.1 Procambarus clarkii
TACCACCACCATCACCATCACCACCAGCCACGTCGTCATCATATCAATATTAGTAAACTTCGGTATAATATTTTTCAAATTTTCCTCTCATAATCTTCCAAGCTGTGTGCAGTAAGCTGGCTTCATTATTGGTGCGTCACCCTTCAGTGTGTGTGTGTGTGTGTGTGTGTGTGTGTGTGTGTGTGTGTGTGTGTGTGTGTGTGTGTGTGTGTGTGTGTGTTTGACAAAATGTTGAAAGTTTGGGAGAAATGACACTAGAGCTGATGGCCTGCCTTCAACACCTGCCGTGTCTAAGTGGTGCCATGGTGCCTGAGGTGCCATAGTGCCTGAGGTGCCATAGTGCCTGAGGTGCCATAGTGCTTGAGGTGCCATAGTGCCTGAGGTGCCATAGTGCCTAAGGTGCCATAGTGCCTAAGGTGCCATAGTGCCTAAGGTGCCATAGTGCCTAAGGTGCCATAGTGCCTGAGGTGCCATAGTGTTGCACAATATTAGCATGCCATTAGCATGCACAATATATTCTAACAAGTAGTTACGTAGTACGCTTAAATGGCTTAAAATGATTATGTGTCGGATTTTTGCTGTAAAACGGAAACAGGTTCAGTTACGGTCGAAAAAGTCAGATTAATGTCAAGCAATGATTTCACAACACGTGGAGCACTGCTGACCTGGTCGACGATGTTGTAAGTCAGTTGTGGAAGACAGCAAAGATGAGAGAGAGAGAGAGAGAGAGAGAGAGAGAGAGAGAGAGAGAGAGAGAGAGAGAGAGAGAGAGAGAGAGAGAGAGAGAGAGAGAGAGAGAGAGAGAGAACAAAAGTCTGAAACAGATAAATACAAACACATATTTAATTTTGAAATTTAATTAGGCTGACATTCAAACAAACACGAAACAAGGAAAAAATCGGAGAAATATTTCGCTTTGTGATAAACTGATTCGGAAGAAAAGAAAATATAGGTCATTGTATTACACAGCTTACAGGTGAGCTACAGAGGTCAGCCATTACACAATACATACAGGATAATATAAGAGGTCAATCATTACACTTGAACAGCACCCTAACAAGGGCCCAGCTATTGCACAAGACACACAGAACAATAGTCATATGTCAACAAAATGGCCGGCCTAAAGCCAATTTTCAAGATAATAACTCTCACGTCAATGAATATCAGTGAATATCACACACCACATCAAAATTGACCAAATATCCTGCAAATATTCTTATTTGAGGTTTCACAAATTAAACAGGATATACACTACACTACACTACACATATCCTGTTTAAATTTGTTCATTTAAACAGGATATTTTTTGTTCTCAACGAGGCGCTTAGAACAGCAACGTACTTTTGATCCTCAGTCTAATTATATTCTTCAGGTCACTTGAAGCATACAAGAATCAAGAATTCAAGAATACAAGAATTCATACGAAGCAAACAACTGCATGATGCATGCGTTGTGTACGCCTCTCCTAAGCTTCTTGCATGATTTTTGCTTTGACTGATGCGTTGAATTCCCTATATGTGTGTTTCGTATATATATATATATATATATATATATATATATATATATATATATATATATATATATATATATATATATATATATATATGTCGTACCTAGTAGCCAGAACGCACTTCTCAGCCTACTATGCAAGGCCCGATTTGCCTATTAAGCCAAGTTTTCCTGAATTAATATATTTTCTCTAAATTTTTTCTTATAAAATGATAAAGCTACCCATTTCATTATGTATGAGGTAAATTTTTTTTTATTGGAGTTAAAATTAACGTAGATATATGACCGAACCTAACCAACCCTACCTAACCTAACCTAACCTATCTTTATAGGTTAGGTTAGGTTAGGTAGCCGAAAAAGTTAGGTTAGGTTAGGTTAGGTAGGTTAGGTAGTCGAAAAACAATTAATTCATGAAAACTTGGCTTATTTGGCAAATCTGGCCTTGCATAGTAGGCCGAGAAGTGCGTTCTGGCTACTAGGTACGACACATATATATATATATATATATATATATATATATATATATATATATATATATATATATATATATATATATATATATATAACATACAACATTTACAGGGAATATTGTTCACAAATATTCTTTGCTCTAACTCAACCATACAATGTTTACAATGGATGTTTTTGCAAATCCTGCTTGAGTCTGTTTTTGTAATGAGATTTCTCAGTAAGAAAATTATCATATCAAATGGCAACTAAAATATTTAATGTTTAGGAGCTAATGTACTTTGTACTCTAATAGCACTTTGTAATAGTGCTGAGCTATTGATTCTAAATCAGGGAATATAAACTATTATTATGATAAATTTCTAAAGTAAAATAACGAAGAGTATTTATTACATGATTTCAATTTGCATTAGTTTGAAACAATTATTATTAATTAGCAACGCTCCAAATGCTAATTAGTAATGATGCTAATAACAATATTTAATGCAATTCGTGTATTTAATGTCGAGTTTGTTTGTAGTGATAAATCTTACATGTTCATTTACCTCAACAGCGACCTCCAGGTGATGGGAATACATCATACATTCATACACACAATACATCCAATACATACGTACGTCTGTGCGTCACTACAACGCTGGAAAAATGATAAAAACATTTTTTTTTAGAAAAAAAAACAAAAAACTAAAAACAAAGTTTTTAGTAAAAACAGGTTCTTACCTGTTTTAATATCTCTAAAAACAAAGTTTTTAGAGATATTAAAACATGTAAAATGAACACAGAATAATGATCACCACGTCAAAAATCTTAGCTTTCTTACTTTCAAGCAAATACAATTCTAATATAGAGCTGTTATATGACCGTATAGTGACGTGTCTCAGTAAGCCAACGTATACGTCTTCTTTATAAGAGATGAGAGAATGTTTGGAGACATATGCTTCTATTTTTGTCAGTTAGCACTATGTGGAAAGATCTGTTGGAAGTTTTAATATGATATCGAGGGAGTGGAGGCGACGCTGACTGCTGGCTGAAGGTCTTCACAGCTATTCAAGGTATCTTGTGTGGGTGTGTGTGTGTGTGTGTGTGTGTGTGTGTGTGTGTGTGTGTGTGTGTGTATGTGTGTGTGTGTGTGTGTGTGTGTGTGTATGTGTGTGTGTGTGTGTGTGTTTCAGCCAGCTTTTTCGTCTCATTTTCCTCACGTTACGAATGACTTCGGAGAGGTAAAAGAAGTAATTATTACAGGTTCATTCAAGTTAGTGGTCGATGGAATTGTCTAGGAGATACTTGTCCTTCCATCTTGCACGGCCTACCACCATCTCACTCACATGCTAACTAGCCCCTTAATCACTTGCTAATTTCTTTACTCACTAAATTACTCACACCCTCACATTCTCCTCTCTTCCACACACTCCCGCCCTCGCAAAAGGCGAAATATTTAATATGCAAATCACCTTGGGGGCCTGAAATGAGGCCCAACTCCCGAGGTAACTGCCAGGTTGGCACTGCCCCTGGCTCTCCAACTTACAGTAACGTGAACGTCAGCAACAAGCTTACCAGAAAGATGCTTGTAAGAAAATGCACTAAAAAAATCTCACCAGTAGAAATTACAGAGTGGTTGATATGGAATGAAATTCCTTGCTTTGGAGTTAGCTGGCTTGAAATGAAGCAAATTAGCTTGTAAAAGGAGTGTTAGGACAGTTGTGCACTTACACTGGCAATGGGTTAAATGAATAAGTTCTACAAACAACAGATGAACGTAATATGCATACACAATCAAATATATTTCCACTTAAATGGTTCACATCTCAATAAGATGCTCGAGTGTATCTTCTTGAGGTTATCTTGAGATGATTTTGGGGCTTTTAGTGTCCCCGCGGCCCGGTCCTCGACCAGGCCTCCATCCCCAGGAAGCAGCCCGTGACAACTGACTAACACCCAGGTGCCTATTTTACTGCTAGGTAACAGGGGCATAGGGTGAAAGAAACTCTGCCCATTGTTTCCCGCCGGCGCCTGGGAGCGAACCCAGGACCACAGGATCACAAGTCCCGCATGCTGTCCGCTCGGCCGACCGGCTCCCACGGCCGGTATAGGTGAATCCTCTTTACAGCCTCTTTTAAAAGTCTTTGGCCGTCACCTCACGTCGCTGGACATCCCGTCCTTCTAAAGTTTCCCAACGTCAAGTAAACGGTCAATTTAAAGTAGTCTCTCCTAACCTACCAGAGGACCCAAAAAGGAAAACGGGACAGTACGTCACTTTCGCCAGCCGCTTCCATTTTCTAGTCCGACAATTTTTGGCCTTATGTATCACATACGAGCGATAAGCGACGTTCTTTGTAACACAGGTTAGGCTGGAAGACTGACGAGAGAGGGAGACCTAATTTACCCCGTACCAAATTCTCTGGCTTATTGATAAGGCGGCGAAGAACGGAGTATTTTACACGGGTGGTACTCGAACACGGGGACACAGGTGGAATCTGAGTACCTAAATGAGCCACAGGGACACCAGAGAGAATTATCTGAGTGCTAGAATAGCTAAAAATGTACAGAACTAAGAAGTGCGGTGGAAGACGGACGGCTTCAACTGATTCAAACAGTAAACAGTTGGTTTAACTGGTTCAAACAGACTCTCTATTTGATCAAACGGACTATTGATTCACAGGACTGGTTCAAACAGACTCTCTATTTGATCAAACGGACTATTGATTCACAGGACTGGTTCAAACAGACTCTCTATTTGATCAAACGGACTATTGATTCACAGGACTGGTTCAAACGGTGTCTCTATTAGTTAAAACGGACTTATCAAATGTTTCTTGACCACGCCACATGATCGGCTTAAAATTACACACTACTGCCATAATATTATCAACAAAAAATATATCCAGGCAAGCAGACTTATACACACAAATAAACTACATTCATACATATCGAGTAATACGATTTAAAGGTTAATTTGAGGCCCACTTGAATAAGATACAGGCATAATTCTGTGGACAGAGTGAAGAGGCCAACGGGATTGTTGATTCAACATAAAGAACAAACGCTTATGCTAACACGGCTTCTCTTGTGCAAACTCAAATGATAATTGTCGGAAATATTCCTCTAATTGTCGCAAATATCCAGGCAATTTCGTCTGCAAACGAGCACTCACACGCTGAAACCATCATAATAATAATAATTTTAATAATAATTATACTACTACTACTACTTATAATGAATACATTAGGTTAGATAACGCAAGGTCTATCATGAGAGACAATAAGGTCGTGTAGACTTGATAATGACCAAACAACAAGTGCAGAGATCGCGCAGAGCGTTGCAAAGATAGATATGCACGCGCGTTGCATGGCGAAGATGCACAAGTGTTGCAGCTGTGTCGAGACAGTCCCAAGAACATCATTTGGAGAGGGGCTCTCCAACACTCTCCTCAAGGAGGGACCAAAGAGCCAAAGCTTAACCCCCCGCAAGCACAATTAGTACACTATCTAGCGTATTTACCATCGTTCGTCCAGGAAGAGCCAGGCAGCAGCAGCAGCAGCAGCAGCAGCAGCAGCAGCAGCAGCAGCAGCAGCAGCAGCAGCAGCAGCAGCAGCAGCAGCAGAAGCAGTGGACTACTAGAGCAGCAGACAGTGCTCAAGGGAATGCTTGAAGATCATATTGATATGAGCGCATGCATACAGCGTAAATAAATTGACGTTTTCAAAGACAATCGCACATCGCATTGTTAAAGATCTGAACGTAAATGTTCGTTGTGTTAAACTGCTATATGGAGTGATGACCGCACAAGACTCATCAACCTGCTGGTCACTCATCAGCCTTTTGGTCACTCATCAACCTGCTGGTCACTCATCAACCCGCTGGTCACTCATCAACCTGCTGGTCACTCATCAACCTGCTGGTCACTCATCAACCTGCTGGTCACTCATCAACCTGCCAGAGACTCAGCCAAAGGCAATGTGCGAAAGTCTTAACATATTCTTACATAGATCCAATTCTCTCAAGTTAAACACAGTGACTACAGATGTCTTCCTACAATGTTGAAACGTTTTTGCTGCCTCAAGTGAGGCTACAGAAGAACGTTTCGAACGAGAAGAACGTTTGTTTCTTCTCTACCTTCCCCTTGACAACGTTCATCAAAAAATCGATCAGCCGTAACCCTAATTATGTATACTAATTATATTTATTGACAAAATCAATATACACAATTTTGCCTAATCAGAGTAAATCAATTAGATCTTCCTGTAGGTAGGACACTGCTCATATTCACATGTATCCTAACATGTGTCCAGCGCTTCTGCTGGAAACATCTCAAGAGTAACTGGTAAAACCTAAGTGTCGCAAGCAGGTGAAACAGATTGCAAGAGCAGACAGACTGTGCAAATTCATTAAGCAGTTTCAAATGCAAATAGAACGCTTGAATTAACTGAAAGGGAGCAGGAAAGGCAGGGCTAAGAGCTACAGCTCACTCAGTAACCCTATTTAGGTAAATACATATATATGATATTATATATATCATATATAATATGATATATATAATATCTACTACCTAACTTGGTTCCTTCGAAGTTTGGTTCGAAAGGCGGGGCTTAGGAGCTGACACCCGCGCAAGCCCATACGCAAGCACGTCGCTTCAAGCAAAGACAAGAATGAACTGAAGTGAGAAGATAGGCGGAATGGCGTTCGGGAGAGACGTGAATAATATATGGTGATAGGTTCAGGCCGCGTCGAAGGCTTCAGACTCTCTAACCAAAACCATCATCTTCCTCCCACGCTACCTACCTTATTTACGGCCCTGCACACGCGCGCGCGCGTGTGTGTGTGTGTGTGTGTGTGTGTGTGTGTGTGTGTGTGTGTGTGTGTGTGTGTGTGTGTGTGTGTGTGTGTGTGTGTGTGCTTACTAAAATGTCCCTTTGAGTCGACATTTAGCATTTCGGTTCCAGCTCTTCAGTGCCTAATTGTATTTAATATTGACAAATACAACAACTCCCCACAACTCCTTATTGAGTTAGCCTCAACAATTTGCCTGTTAACTTCACTAAATATGTTCACTCCTCTGACGGTGAAATGCTCACTACACTGACGGTGAAGTGCTCACTACACACTGACGGTGAAATGCTCACTACACACTGACGGTGAAGTGCTCACTACACACTGACGGTGAAGTGCTCACTACACACTGACGGTGAAGTGCTCACTAGACACTGACGGTGAAATGCTCACTACACACTGACGGTGAAGTACTCACTACACTGACGGTAAAGTGCTCACTACACACTGACGGTGAAGTGCTCACTACACTGACGGTGAAGTGCTCACTACACTGACGGTGAAGTGCTCACTACACACTGACGGTGAAGTGCTTACTACACTGACGGTAAAGTGATCACTACACACTGACGGTGAAGTGCTCACTACACTGACGGTAAAGTGCTCACTACACACTGACGGTGAAGTGCTCACTACACTGACGGTGAAGTGCTCACTACACTGACGGTAAAGTGCTCACTACACACTGACGGTGAAGTGCTCACTACACTGACGGTAAAGTGCTCACTACACACTGACGGTGAAGTGCTCACTACACTGACGGTAAAGTGATCACTACACACTGACGGTGAAGTGCTCACTACACTGACGGTAAAGTGCTCACTACACACTGACGGTGAGGTGCTCACTACACTGACGGTAAAGTGCTCACTACACACTGACGGTGAAGTGCTCACTACACACTGACGGTGAAATGCTCACTACACACTGACGGTGAAGTGCTCACTACACACTGACGGTGAAATGCTCACTACACACTGACGGTGAAGTGCTCACTACACACTGACGGTGAAATGCTCACTACACACTGACGGTGAAGTGCTCACTACACTGACGGTAAAGTGCTCACTACACTGACGGTAAAGTGCTCACTACACACTGACGGTGAAGTGCTCACTACACTGACGGTAAAGTGCTCACTACACACTGACGGTGAAGTGCTCACTACACTGATGGTAAAGTGCTCACTACACACTGACGGTGAAGTGCTCACTACACTGATGGTAAAGTGCTCACTACACACTGACGGTGAAGTGCTCACTACACTGACGGTAAAGTGCTCACTACACACTGACGGTGAACTGCTCACTACACTGACGGTAAAGTGCTCACTACACACTGACGGTGAAGTGCTCACTACACTGACGGTAAAGTGCTCACTACACACTGACGGTGAGGTGCTCACTACACTGACGGTAAAGTGCTCACTACACACTGACGGTGAAGTGCTCACTACACACTGACGGTGAAGTGCTCACTACACACTGACGGTGAAGTGCTCACTACACACTGACGGTGAAGTGCTCACTACACACTGACAGTGAAGTAGTGCTGTGTTCACAACACCTCACCTCGGTTTCCTCCAACGAACATGTTGTATCTCCCTTTTCTTGAGAAATCTAAATACATTTTTTATACTCCGTGTTGGGGACGTACGGGCCTGTTCTTGCTCAGGGCTGTCTACAGGGTGTTCTCAGGGTGTCCTCAGGGTGTCCTCAGGGTGTCCTCAGGGTTGTCTACAAGGTGTTCTCAGGGTGTCCATAGGGTTGTCTACAGGGTGTTCTCAGGGTGTCCTCAGGGTGTCCTCAGGGCTGTCTACAGGGTGTTCTCAGGGTGTCCTCAGGGCTGTCTACAGGGGCGTCTACAGGGTGTTCTCAGGGTGTCCTCAGGGTGTCCTCAGGGCTGTCTACAGGGTGTTCTCAGGGTGTCCTCAGGGCTGTCTACAGGGGCGTCTACAGGGTGTTCTCAGAGTGTCCTCAGGGCTGTCTACAGGGTGTCCTCAGGGTTGTCTACAGGGTGTTCTCAGGGTGTCCTCAGGGTGTCCTCAGGGCTGTCTACAGGGTGTCCTCAGGGTTGTCTACAGGGTGTTCTCAGGGTGTCCTCAGGGTGTCCTCAGGGCTGTCTACAGGGTGTCCTCAGGGTTGTCTACAGGGTGTTCTCAGGGTGTCCTCAGGGCTGTCTACAGGGTGTCCTCAGGGTTGTCTACAGGGTTGTCTACAGGGTGTTCTCAGGGTGTCCTCAGGGCTGTCTACAGGGGCGTCTACAGGGTGTTCTCAGGGTGTCCTCAGGGCTGTCTACAGGGTGTTCTTAGGGTGTCCTCAGGGCTGTCTACAGGGGCGTCTACAGGGTGTTCTCAGGGTGTCCTCAGGGCTGTCTACAGGGTGTTCTCAGGGTGTCCTCAGGGCTGTCTACAGGGTGTTCTCAGGGTGTCCTCAGAGTTGTCTACAGGGTGTTCTCAGGGTGTCTACAGGGTGTCCTCAGGGTCCAGTGTCCCAGCCACACACTCACCACGACGTCAAACAATCAACCCAGACAGGTTGGTACAGTGATACCTGCTCTTCTGTTTACAATCATGCTGCTTCGTTTACAACCAAGCTCTTTTGTTTACAACCATGCTGTTTCGCCAGAAGCTCTTTTGTTTACGAAGTATTTTATTTACAAACAAGCTCTTCTTTTTGTTTACAAACCAGTTTCTGAATTGATGGGATGCATTTCGGAATTTCGGAAATGAGATGTCGCCATCTTTAACAATTTATGTAAATAACTAAACATGGCGCGACTTTGTGGATATCATGTAGTGTTCCTGAACTTTTTTGTAGCGAATTTCGCTAACCACAGTCAGCTCCGTGCTACTGTGGGCCAGGGTACCTCACCACGGCTGCCTATTCTACAGCTGGTCTCACGTACGTTGCATATAGTGCACTGAAGGGCAGCGCCATAACTTCGTCCCATAAGGTCAGACACTGATATTCGCTAGCTGTAGTGCACACTGTGCTGGTAATCTGTTGCTGTTGGCATATGGTAATGGGAATGATGTTTTGATCCCGTTGGGATCTTATGCTGGTTTGGGTAAGGTTCTGAATCCCTCCTTCTGAGTGGGTGTGAAGTGTGTCCAAGTCGTGAGGGAACATTGGTAATGTGCAACCTGTCCTCTTAAAAAGAACGTCGCTTTTGGCCGTTTGCCCGTATGGCCGAATTTGGACGTAATTTGAAATTGAAAAAAATATGAAAATAAATTTGGGATTTTTTTTTTCAACAACAGTAAGTTAAGGGTCCTCTGATAGGTTAGGTGGGCAGGGAATTCTCATAAAGTTTCAAAACGTTATGAAAAACGTTAATTTAAAGTGTCCTCTTATAACCTCTGCGCGTACGCCGGACGGCTCAAATAGAAAACGGAACAGAACGTCACTTTTGTGAGTGGATTTCATTTCAAATTACGTCCAAATTTAGCCATATCGCGCATACGAGCCAAAAGTGACGTTCTTTTTAAGAGGACGGGTTGAATGTGCAGCTCTTAATCTTCCTCATTATTCTGGCGTGGCTGTGAGTGTCTGCATGACGGACATTGACTCACACAGTCAGGTAATTTAGTCAGATCATTAATATAGATCATAGGTGGGACGGTCTTGCTGTGTGTGTGTGTGTGTGTGTGTGTGTGTGTGTGTGTGTGTGTGTGTGTGTGTGTGTGTGTGTGTGTGTGTGAGTTCGAAGTGAAGTGGACACACGCACATGTGTGTGTGTGTATATATGTATGTGATTGGCCATCAATTATCTCGTGTATGAATTCAAAACATTCTCCCACCACCAGCTGCCTGTCGATAAAATCTGTTGAAGTTAATTAAACCTTTTTGACTGCCTGCTCTTATGGTTTCCATTTGTCCAGGGAACACTCATGAAGTCAGCAAATATGTTCATACGTGTGAATTCACCTAGTTGTACTCACCTAGCTGTGCTTGCGGGTTGTGCTTCGCTCTTTCGGCCTGCCTCTCAACTGTCACTCAATTGTTACTAAGTACTAACTAATTTATTTTCTTCCACACACCCAGGAAGCAGCCCGTAGCAGCTGTCTAACTCCCAGGTACCTATTTACTGCTAGGTAACAGGGGCATCAGGGTGAAGTAAACTGTCCATTTTTGTTTCTCGCCGGCGCCGGGAATCGAACTCGGGCCACAGGATTACGTGTCCAGCGTGCTATACACACAGCCACTGGCGCCCATGTGTGTGTGTGTGTGTTTGTGGGCACGTGTAATCGAGTCTCAGAGGCGCAGTTCGAGTCTCCTAGTGCCTCTGAGGTTCCGAGAACATCTGATTCTGTCATATTCTGTTTTTATTCTATTTTCCTTTCTATTCCCCATTCTCGCACACGTCACAGTTTTCTTAAAATAATCCGTGACTCCTTTTGACGTTTTGGTTCGTGTCTGCCTGTTGGTGTATAGAAAATAATCCTCCTAGTTTGCAATAGCTATTCTTGCGAATACTTTACACGTCGTTATCATGTCCTCTCTGCTTCTACTCTCCTCGAGACGTGATGGTCATTACGGGCAGCTGCTCACGTATATGACGCCTCGTGACCTTAATGAGGCAACTATGATAATATTGGAATTTATGAATGTAATGTATGATAAAATATATTCAATGGCGGTTGTGTATTATAATAATATATATACTTCTTAATGGTTCTCAAGATATATATGGGTCATATACCAGTTCCAGACTCATCACACTGCACTCAGGCCCCTCATTCCAGACTCATGGTTCTCATTCCAGACTCATGGTTCTCATTCTAGACTCATGGTTCTCATTCCAGACTCATGGTTCTCATTCTAGACTCACGGTTCTCATTCTAGACTCATGGTTCTCATTCCAGACTCATGGTTCTCATTCCAGACTCATGGTTCTCATTCTAGACTCACGGTTCTCATTCCAGACTCATGGTTCTCATTCCAGACTCATGGTTCTCATTCCAGACTCAGGGTTCTCATTCCAGACTCATGGTTCTCATTCCAGACTCATGGTTCTCATTCTAGACTCATGGTTCTCATTCCAGACTCATGGTTCTCATTCCAGACTCATGGTTCTCATTCCAGACTCATGGTTCTCATTACAGACTCACGGTTCTCATTCTAGACTCATGGTTCTCATTCTAGACTCACGGTTCTCATTCTAGACTCATGGTTCTCATTCCAGACTCATGGTTCTCATTCTAGACTCACGGTTCTCATTCCAGACTCATGGTTCTCATTCCAGACTCATGGTTCTCATTCCAGACTCATGGTTCTCATTACAGACTCACGGTTCTCATTCTAGACTCATGGTTCTCATTCTAGACTCACGGTTCTCATTCTAGACTCATGGTTCTCATTCCAGACTCATGGTTCTCATTCTAGACTCACGGTTCTCATTCCAGACTCATGGTTCTCATTCCAGACTCAGGGTTCTCATTCCAGACTCAGGGTTCTCATTCCAGACTCATGGTTCTTATTCTAGACTCATGGTTCTCATTCCAGACTCATGGTTCTCATTCCAGACTCACGGTTCTCATTCCAGACTCAGGGTTCTCATTCCAGACTCATGGTTCTCATTCCAGACTCATGGTTCTCATTCCAGACTCACGGTTCTCATTCCAGACTCATGGTTCTCATTCCAGACTCAGGGTTCTCATTCCAGACTCATGGTTCTCATTACAGACTCAGGGTTCTCATTCCAGACTCATGGTTCTCATTCCAGACTCACGGTTCTCATTCCAGACTCATGGTTCTCATTCCAGACTCAGGGTTCTCATTCCAGACTCAGGGTTCTCATTCCAGACTCATGGTTCTCATTCCAGACTCAGGGTTCTCATTCCAGACTCAGGGTTCTCATTCCAGACTCATGGTTCTCATTCCAGACTCAGGGTTCTCATTCCAGACTCAGGGTTCTCATTCCAGACTCAGGGTTTTCATTCCAGACTCATGGTTCTCATTCCATACTCATGGTTCTTATTCCAGACTGTCATCCTTCCACACCTGACTGCAACACTTCCCACACCTGAGGCAAGAATTCTCAGTTTACATATTGTGTCATAAGTCGAAATAACAAAATGGTATTGCAATTTTAAATTTAATGACGTTATTTCCTTGAATTTATGTGTGTGTGTGTGTGTGTGTGTGTGTGTGTGTGTGTGTGTGTGTGTGTGTGTGTGTGTGTGTGTGTTTGAGTACTCACCTAGTTGTACTCACCTAGATGTGCTTGTAGGGGATGCATACTGTAAGACTGGTCTGACATAAGTGGTATACAACGTCCTGAACAATTCCTTACACAACACGAAGATGGGATTTATACCTTTAGGGGGTCCAGGTACATACAAGTACAAATAGGTGAAGAGTAAGGCGAAAAAAATGGAGGGCAAGCACCTTACGACTTTACGAAGCACTTTATTCGTCTTTAAAAGGTCGAGACCTCAATAAATACACAAATGTTGGAACTATCCACTCTACCCACCATGAGAGAATTAGAACATGACCGGAACATGAATTTGTATTTGAATGAACCTGACTTCCCTAACGGTATAAATCCAATATGCCCAGTACAGTCCCATCACTTGAGAATGAACCATGTAGGTTCGAAACGTCGTGCAAATTTATAATAAGTGTAATATGCAGAACCAAGATGCAAGAGCACTGGTCAGAGGAATAGAAGCCCTAAACTAGAAAATAATCAACACAATATGCAGACATATTCAATGACACACACACACACACACACACACACACACATACACACACACACACACACACACACACACACACACACACACACACATATATATATATATATATATATATATATATATATATATATATATATATATAGAAGAAAGTGTAAGTTTCTATGTCTGACTGTCTGAGGTTGGAAGCCAGATGGTTATGGCTTTAAGATGATTCCTGCACGTATGGAGAAAGTCATGGGGAGGGTGGGGGGTCAACTTCCATACCCTCCTTAAGTAGGATTCGCTCCAATTGGGACAATCAACGACTCTGTTGAAGTAAAATAAGAGCTTGGGTTTCCATAGAGTTTTTCACCAGATTCTCAGCTGTTCATCGCACACAAACGTGACCACAATGTTGCATCAAAGTAACAACAGTTGAAATGACACATGTTTATGTTAAGTGTTTGCATGGTGCATATATTGCATGTTCTGGGAGACCATGAGAGACAATGGGATTTGAGAGAACGAAAGGATAAGAGAATGGGAAAGAGGAAGACAGAATGGGAGAGAGGGAGAACAACAGAAACAGAGACCTGGGCGCCGCCGGGTAACTCCAACAAGTGTATGTACTGTATATATTAATACAATATGCACAACACCAAATACAACACGTAAACGTTAAATTCTAAACACAAACGAAATTTAAAGATAAATAATTCACACGTTTTGGTGTTCACAATCAACAATAATTCAAACAATAATTTACGTTTAAATTACCATAATTTAATTTATGGTAATTTAAACAGAAATAAATAAATCCAAACCCAACTTGTACTGCAGAAACTGGATGCTCCCCGAACTCACTACATATACTAAACTATCGACTCCCAAACGTACAAATTACGGACGTTTTAGGGAAATCAAAATACACCACAATATAGACGATTCAAAGACGTAATAATTATCGGCTCAGATAGGTTAGATTTTGACGTTTCTGGTTAGACCAAAACCGCTGTATTTTTAACGAAATGGTAACCAAGAGAACTGGGTGTACCCACACCAGGTTCCTCCGCCCCACAATATCCTAAAAAGACGACACCGTTCGTATAACAAAAGTCGGAAAACGTGTCACATACGTCGGGCTTCGGAGCGTCTCGTTGCCACACAGCGGCTGCAAATATTCATTCAGTGTCTTCATTGAAGGTTTTTCGTTTTTTTTTTTTTTTTTTTTTTTTTAGGTTGAAGGGAGGCGTGGGTGTGTGCGGTATGACAGTGTGGGCCGGAGCGGCACATCACTCACGATGCGTCTGGCAGCGGGGATGGATGTATGTATGTATATATATATATATATATATATATATATATATATATATATATATATATATATATATATATATATATATATATATATATATATGTTATACTCAAATTCTGTCAGTTGAAATGTAACCAATCACAGGCGAGTAGGCCTCTGACGTCATGCCAGACAGAGGAGCATCAGCCATGCTCCCAGCAGCCTCAGTTATCCTCACAGACTCAGAGTAGAAGGACCTCGGCTAGGCAGATATATACCTTGCTATCTCAGTCAATAAATATATACAGAAGCGACTACTGTGTCTACCTTCTACCCGAACAAGGCAAACGAATACTGGTAGCAGCAGTGGGATCCAGAATTTTTTTTCTGGAAACATAAGTTCAAGTACCCAGCATCGCCTCGTGTTCCAGCCGCCACCGCCACCGCCATAAGCCGCCATCCTGCCACCCACGCATCAAATATTGTGCCAGACCGGGGTCCTGCCATCAACCACTACTCCAGGCCAACGTTTCAGAAGGGTCAATATTTTCCTGTGAGAACGCTCATTCATCAGTGAGGAGGAAGGAAGCTTCCCGCGCCAGCCATTTTTGAACCTCGCGCCACCACGTGGGAACCACCTAGTGCACCCACCACCACCACCGCCACCCAAGCTGACAGTATCTAAGCTTTGTGAGTGTTTCAAGCTACTGAAATCGTGGTCAATCATCGTCGCAACTATCAACTGAGCATCGTATGTACTGTATTGTTCCTTGAGAATATTGGTGGACTGTGCAAGGCCCGATTTGCCTAATAAGCCAAGTTTTCATGAATTAATTGTTTTTTCGACTACCTAACCTACCTAACCTAACCTAACTTTTTCAGCTACCTAACCTATAGAGATAAGTTAGGTTAGGTTAGGTAGGGTTTGGTTCGGTTCGGTCATATATCTACGTTAATTTTAACTCCAATAAAAAAAAATTGACCTCATACCTAATGAAATGGGTAGCTTTATCATTTCATAAGAAAAAAATTAGAGGAAATATATTAATTCAGGAAAACTTGGCTTATTAGGCAAATCGGTCCCTGCATAGTAGGCTGAGAAGTGCGTTCTGGCTACTAGGTACGACATATATATATATATATATATATATATATATATATATATATATATATATATATATATATATATATATATATATAATACATACACACCTGAACAAGGGACAAGGAGAAATTAGAAAAGGTCCTAAGATATGCAACGAGACTCGTTCCTGAGCTGAAGGGATTGAGCTATGAGGAAAGACTGAGCGAATTGATAACACACACACTCATTCCAGTGTGTGTGTTATCAATCCTTACCTTATCAGTGTGTTATCCTTACCACACTGGAAGAAAGGAGACAGATACGAGGAGGACATGATAACAAGCATACAAGATTCTGAGGGAAATTGACGAAGTAGAAAAAGCATTGTTATTCAACGCCAGGAACAGCAGAACGAGGGGTCATAGATAGAAACCAGAGACGCAAATGAGTCAAAGAACTGCTTCAGTGTAAGAACTGCCAAGAAATGGAATATGCTAGACTCAGAAGTCGTTGAAGGTAATTACATTCAAATTTGTACACATAAATATGCTAAAGGCGTGAGAAATGTGTCATTGCATTAATCTAAGAACGTTCAGAAAGGCGGGGCTTGGCGCCTATAGCTCAACCCTGCAAGCACATCTAGATGTGGACATATAAGTTAGTACACACACTAAATAGGATACCCGGTAGTGCCCGGGTCGACCCGCTTTCTGTCCTGTGTGTGTGTGTGTGTGTGTGTGTGTGTGTGTGTGTGTGTGTGTGTGTGTGTGTGTGTGTTGTGTGTGTGTGTGTGTACTCACCTACTTGTGCTTGCGGGGGTTGAGCTTTGGGCACTTTGGTCCCGCCTCTTGAGGCGGGACCAAAGAGATGTACTCATCTAGTTGTACTCATCTAGTTGTGCTTGTAGGGTCAAGCTCGTGTTCTTAAGCCCCGCCTCTCGACCATCATTAGTTCAACGCAGAGACGCCTTTCCTTCGTATTTATCATATTTACATTTAATAAAGTTTAAAGGCCCTTGTATTTATTTACATTTAATAAAGCTGTGTATCGAATTGATTTCCTTAACTTTCTCATCGAGTTCCTTCCACGAATTTACCACTCTTAAATTGAAACGTTCTGGAAACAAAATTGATACGTTCTATGGGTGTTCTTTTAGTGAATGTGCGCTCACCTATTTGTACATACGGAGAAGTTGGGTTTCGGCTCTTCGGTCCTGGCTCTCAACCTTCAAACAACTTGTGTATGAGTGTGTGTGTTTGTATGTGCGTGTGTATGTCAGTATATCTCTCTCTGTTGCTATCCCCTCTGTCTCTGAGTTTTTCTCTGTGTGTGTGTGTGTGTGTGTGTGTGTGTGTGTGTGTGTGTGTGTGTGTGTGTGTGTGTGTGTCTGTCTCTATGACTGTCACTCTCTATCTACCCAAGGTGGAGGCTAGATGCCTGGCACTAGCCTCACGTAACTTTTCAAAAGGACACATTGCCATCCTTTAAGAAATGCCGGCTCCTGCAGCGCCCCCCTTCCTGAAAATAATCTTGTAAATCTGAAATTGGGGATTTGTCTTTCGAAGAATTTTTAGCAGCTTTTATATTTTACAATGTTACATTTTCTGAGAAAAGGAGGGAGGAAGAGAGAGAGAGAGAGAGAGAGAGAGAAGAGAGAGAGAGAGAGAGAGAGAGAGAGAGAGAGAGAGAGAGAGAGAGAGAGAGTGTTTACACACCCTTGTGGACAAGATATTAACAGAATGCTTTCCTGGAATAACATCTTCTGGGACAAAAAAAACCTGTTAAACAAACTAATTAAAGTCCTCCTACCAAAGGTGTCAGCTTTGCCGTGCGATCACCTGCCCAGTTACTGACCATACCTAACGATATTCAACCACCCTGACTCGAGCTGGCTGTATCCAGCCCTCCCAAATGCTCCAGCCAAAGAAAACAAAAGAGATTCAATCAATCCCCATTATTGGACCCTGCTCAGCCCGAGTTGAATTTGAACTCAAATGGGCCCAATTTGTACGTTTAATTCCACGCCTTATATCTTTACAGAATAGGACTTGGGGGTCCAATGGAGTTTTGAAGACAGTGCGAATTTAGCTAGATCGAACAGCTGGGGAGCTTTGTCTTGGGTGAGGCTGGCAGGCTAGATGGTGGATGCTGCAATGAGGGGAGAGAGAGAGAGAGAGAGAGAGAGAGAGAGAGAGAGAGAGAGAGAGAGAGAGAGAGAGAGAAGAGAGAGAGAGAGAGAGAGAGAGGAGAGACCCATAGCCTATCACCCAGACTATCCCCAAAAACCACCACATAATCCATGAATATTTACGACATGATCACCGACGACCATTAGTCCAAAGAGGCCCACACTTCCAATGATATATTATATTTGATTAAAACAGTCAGACGGTCTCCTTGTGTCACTAACGTACACACTCACACGCTAGGTTTAGTGTGAAGTCTGGTCACATACTCGGTGTGACTCTCCACCACAGCCACAACCACTCCACCACACCCACAACCACTCCACCACACCCACAACCACTCCAATACCCACAACCACTCCACCACACCCACAACCACTCCAATACCCACAACCACTCCACCACACCCACAACCACTCCTATACCCACAACCACTCCACCACACCCACAACCACTCCACCACACACACAACCACTCCACCACACCCACAACCACACCCACAACCACTCCACCACACCCACAACCACTCCACCACAAACCCATATCCCCAATCACCCCCCCACCACATCACCAAGCTCCTACTCCGGCCAGCTCCTCCTCTCAATCCTAATACATTACCCAGCACACGCCAGTCAATTTCCATACCCTTCAATTGTTCATTAATCTTATGTTCATTGTACACACATTCTTTTTAATCAACATTATTATTATTATTATTATTATTATTATTATTATTATATTATTATTATTAAGTAATGGTAATGTCTGGTCACAGACATAATAACATAGGATAAAAAAACCCACACTTAAGTGTTTGTGAAATTTATGTACAGAAATTTCACAAATACTTTAGAGTAATTTTTTTTATCCTATGTTATTATATAGTTTATCACATACATTCGGACACGTTTCCACATACACCTGTACACATTCCTACGCACACCTGGACACATTATGAGATTCATCCGGACACATCACACCCAAACACATCACAAAAGAGAGGGAAGAGGACATACAAACATGATAAAGAGAAGGAGAGGGGAAAGAGAGGAAGAGAGAGGAGTGGGAGAAAGAGGGAGAGAGAGATGGGGGAAGAAGCGATGGATAGGATGGATGGAAGGATGGATGGGAGAGATGAAGGGAGAGTGCGAGATGTGGAGGAGGGGAGGGAAGAGGAGTGAGAGGTAGGGAGGGAGAGCGGTAGGGAGAGGAAAAGAGAGAGAGAGAGAGAGAGAGAGAGAGAGAGAGAGAGAGAGAGAGAGAGAGAGAGAGAGAGAGAGAGAGAGAAAGAGAGGGAGAGGGAGAGAGAGAGAGAGAGAGAGAGAGAGAGAGAGAGAGAGAGAGAGAGAGAGAGAGAGAGAGAGAGAAAGAGAGGAGAGAGGAGAGAGAGAGAGAGAGAGAGAGAGAGAGAGGAGAGAGAGAGAGAGAGAGAGAGAGAGAGAGAGAGAGAGAGAGAGAGAGAGAGAGAGAGAGAGAGAGAGAGAGAGTCACAAGGGGAAGAGACTGCATTATCCTGTGGGCAGTACGCCATGAGTTGCCATCTCTTGTTGCACGAGTCATGCCTGCCTTCCTGCCACACACTGTGGGAGGCAGAGTGTCATGTTGCCACCCACTGTGGGAGGCAGAGTGTCATGTTGCCACCCACTGTGGGAGGCAGAGTGTCATGTTGCCACCCACTGTGGGAGGCAGAGTGTCTACCACTCTGCCACACACTGTGGGAGGGCAGAGTGTCTACCACCCTGCCACACACTGTGGGAGGCAGAGTGTCAACCACCCTGCCACACACTGTGGGAGGCAGAGTGTCAACCACCCTGCCACACACTGTGGGAGACCGAGTGTCAACCACCCTGCCACACACTGTGGGAGGCAGAGTGTCAATCACCCTGCCACACACTGTGGGAGACCGAGTGTCCACCACCCTGCCACACACTGTGGGAGGCAGAGTGTCAACCACCCTGCCACACACTGTGGGAGACCGAGTGTCAACCACCCTGCCACACACTGTGGGAGACCGAGTGTCAACCACACTACCACACACAGTGGGAGACCGAGTGTCAACCACCCTGCCACACACTGTGGGAGACCAACATACACTCATCAACATTTACCACAAACTGAGTAATATTTCCCTTTGAGTTCTGATCAACCGTAAGATTAATGACGGTATTAACGAGCCTCTATGAACCTATAACAACGACAAGGGGCTTATATAATACACCTATTTAACATTAACAACTTGTATTATATTTAAGAAAATACGATACCTTAAACGAAAATAGAATAATACAACTTTAAAGATAGTTATCCAGACATGCAAACGAGATTAGGAGATACAAGCAATTACGATACAATGAGCACCAAGGGTTCAAGTTATTGTTGAAGCTCTAGTTACTTAGGAAGAAGTGTATTACGATACTACATTATATCATAATCTCTAGTTACTTAGGAAGAAGTATATTACGATACTACATTATATCATAATCTCTAGTTACTTAGGAAGAAGTATATTACGATAATACATTATATCATAATCTCTAGTTACTTAGGAAGAAGTATATTACGATACTACATTATATCATAATCTCTAGTTACTTAGGAAGAAGTATATTACGATACTACATTACATTATAATATATTTCAGCCCTCTTTGAATCATACTCACGCATACCCAGTATGAAGGAATTCCAGGAAATATTTCATTCATGTTAGGTTACATAAATTTATACTTAGGAAACACAAATCAATATGGTAACAAGGATTTATCCTAGTTTTACGTCATGTTCTGGCAAAAGACAATAGCACCCCATTAGTGGCTTGACATCACACAGGTCTACGAAGTTTTACTGGTCAAGTAACGTAGCCAATAGGACTTGTGACATCATGCGTTCCTAAGTGACATCATGTGACATCAGGGCGTTCATAAGTGATACGACTCACAATTCTCGTTCTTGTAAAAGAAGCACTTCTCAAACTTCTTATTTTCTGGAAACTGAGTTTTGTTTCTCAGTCGAGGGGAAAAAGTATTGCTCTGAACGGGTATGACAAACAATTAAATTTCTTTGCAATAGCAAATGAAATAAAATTACATTAGCTCTTCTTTCATGGCGGCGGAGGCGGTAGCGTCCAGGGTTACGGCCTGGGAACACAGCCGGAAACTGTCAAATAAAAAGATAAATTCGCTGGGTTCGTCCATGTTTAAGTTAAAGCCCTTCTCTCTCTCTCTCTCTCTCTCGTATAATTCCGTTTCTTTCTCTCTACTTCTATTTTCTCAATTTTTTCTATATATTTGTGTGCCTTGTTCGTCTCATTCTCTGTTCACGTATCGTTTTCTTTCCCCTTCTGTCTGTCTGTCTCTCTCTCTCCTCTCTCTCTCTCTCTCTCTCTCTCTCTCTCTCTCTCTCTCTCTCTCTCTCTCTCTCTCTCTCCCTCCCTCTCTCTCTCTCTCTCTCTCTCTCTCTCTCTCTCTCTCTCTCTCCTCCCTCTCTCTCTCTCTCTCTCTCTCTCTCTCTCTCTCTCTCTCCCTCTCTCTCTCTCTCTCTCTCTCTCTCTCTCCTCTCTCTCTCTCTCTCTCTCTCCCTCCCTCTCTCTCTCTCTCTCTCCTCTCTCTCTCTCTCTCCCTCCTCTCTCTCTCTCTCTCTCTCTCTCTCTCTCTCTCTCTCTCTCCCTCGTCCTCTCTCTCTCTCTCTCTCTCTCTCTCTCTCTCTCTCTCCTCTCTCTCTCTCTCTCCCTCCTCTCTCTGTCTGTCTCTCTCTCTGTCTGTCTGTCTCTCTCTCTCCTCCCTCTCTCTCTCTCTCTCTCTCTCTCTCTCTCTCTCTCTCTCTCTCTCTCTCTCTCTCTCTTCTCTCTCTCTCTCTCTCTCTCTCTCTCTCTCTCCCACTCAATTTAACACGAAAATTATAAATACAATGCAACACTCCCTCTTGCTATTTCAAGCAACATTTGATATCCAGCAAAAAGTGAGGCCTTTTCGGGATGTAAGTTTAGTGTGGCGAGCATTAAGTAAGGGCAACATGTGTGTTTGTTCATGTGCATGTGTATTTAAGTAAACGTGTGCGTGTGTATGTATTCACATATATATGCTTGCAGGATCGATAAAACAAATCGTAATGGGGCCCAAAAGCTTTCGTACAACCTTGCACGAAACCAAACGTCAGAGAAAACTCTCAGTTTGAGTTACACGTAACTCAAAAACTCTTTGAGAGTTACCGTCAATTCCATATAATTATAGCAATTACACTGACGTTCTCCATAGCTGTCAGGCGCGTGGACAGCGCTTCGGATTCGTAGTCCTGAGATTTAGGGTTCGATCCCCGGTGGAGGCGGAGACAAATGGGCAAAATGTTTCTTTCTCTCTGATGCCACTGTTACCTAGCAGTAAATAGGTACCTGGGAGTTAGACAGCTGCTAAGGGCTGCTTCCTGGGGGTGTGTAACAAAAAGGAGGCCTGGTCGAGAACCGGGCCGCGGGGACGCTAAGCCCCGAAATCCTCTCAAGATAACCAAGATAACACCAGTGACGTGTTTGTATCTTACTTCCGACTTAATCTCTCCCAAGTCGCTGGTCTGTTTAGACGCAGTGCTTCAAAACAATTTTGAAGTATATATAAACTATTATATACACTGTATATAATAGTTATATATACTGTATAACTATTATATGCTGAACTATTTTCTATTACTCAAAAAGGCCTGCGATAACCCTGGCTCATATAATCTACTAACAAAAATTAATCAAAGAATGAATTTTGAAACAATAAGAATTTTATATATATTAATTTTTGAATATATACTCAGAATTTAGGTTCCGTGACCCCCTCAGAAACGATTTCGACTCCAATATATTCTTAGACTTGGCTAGTCCACCCGGCGTGCTACCCCAAATACGCAGTCATCAATTTTAACGCACTTCGTATTCAAAATATATATTTTATCATATATAAGTTAATATTAGAATGAGTTCAATAGAATGAGTAACAAATTAGAATGTGTTCAATAGTTAGGCCTACCTTAGGTTGTTAGGGTCTATTGGCAATTAATGTTATTTGCAATTCGCGATGGAAGCATTTACCAACCCGTCCTCAAACCATGTCCATTCCTTCCAGCGGTCGACCCCAAATTAAAATTAAATTTGGGGTCGACATTTAAATTTGGGAGTTAAAATTCATCAATTTTAACATGGAATTTTCTCATGTGTAAAATGGTTTTCATTCACAGACAAGAGGGCTTGACGGGTTGCATAAACAAGGCTTTTGACGGGTGGTTTAACAAGCAATTAGCCTTTGTTTATGAGGACGAAGGTACTTTATTTCATGACTTGGTGCTTTCTCCTGATCGATCGCTTTCTTCGGAAGGGAACGATCAGGAGAAAGCACCAAGCCGTTACGACTCTATAGCACTGGGAAGGAGGGGGGGGGTCATAATAAGGATTTGGGATGGGAAAGGGGAGAGAGAGAGGAATGGTGCCCAATCACTTGGACGTTTGGGGATTGAACGCCGACCTGCATGAGGCGAGACCGTCCAGCCCAAGTGGCTCGGCAGGTTTTCTTTGGAGCTCGGTTCTATCAGCTCGGGGACGAGTCTTGTTGCACGGCGTTGGACGGTTTCTAGACCTGCGTTAACACGTAGTGTTTCATTTTTGTTTCTCTCCGAATTGCATGTGCATTGTTTCTCCTAGAGCAGTATGGTGCGGTGTGGAGAGGTCTGGTGCGGTGTGGTGCGGTGTGGTGCGGTGTGGTGCGGTGTGGTACGGTCTGTTGCGATCTGTTGCGGTCTGTTGCGGTCTAGTGCGGTCTGGTGCAGTCTAGTGCGGTAAACTAATGTGTACTATAATCAAAAGCTCTCATCTTTATCCAATTTCATACTCCATGGGCGGGCTTCTTGTAATTAGCACACACATAATGAGTTTTGCTTTCTTAAGTATCACTTTACCTACATGTGCAAGCACTATTAACAGCTTCAAGAGCACCTTACCAGTGTGTGTGTGTGTGTGTGTGTGTGTGTGTGTGTGTGTGTGTATGTGTGTGTGTGTGTGTGTGTGTGTGTGTGTGTGTGTGTGTGTGTGTGTCTACATGACCGAGCATCTGCTCTTGGTCTCCGCCTCTTCAGCAGTATGTCACCTAATGACATGATATCCGACCCGTTTCATTTCTATGATATCGACATTAAATCATACAATTGATAAAACTGAAGTTCCTAATAGGACCATTATATTTACTAAAGGATACTTCAGCTATACCAATTACTGCTTTCCCCATTTAAAATTTTTAAATTTTGCCCCGAGGGGCGAGTTTATTGGGCAGCGCCATTCATCTTGTGAGTGGACACACCGCCATAGCAGCATGTACAACACTCCCCAATAGGAAGAAAACCCGCTGGGTTGTTCATCCTGTCTGCTTTCCCCATTTCAGCTATTTTCTATGAGTGGTTTACCATTAGGCAATATATCTATATAAACTGTAGACATTTGCATAAATAAATTACTAAGTTTATATGATATAGCATCTGGATATCCTACAAATAAATTATAGACTAGAAATTATTATATTGGTGATACTAAATAATTATACAATAATTAAAAAGAATAGTGAAATAGAAAATAAAATCTACAATAAATTATTAGAAATGTTTGAAACACGTTCACTTTCTCTTGACTGAAGAAACAATTAGAAAGTTTTAGAGAAAGCTGGTGGCCACCTCGCGGTGTTGCCAGCTTACTGAGCCGTGTTTTTCCCTATTTGAGTCACATCTTGGAATCATCTGCGGCTGTTTGTGCGTTCTGCTGTGCGTTCTGTCTGTGCCTTCTGCTGCGCCTTCTGCTGAGAGTTCTGCTGTGCGTTCTGTCTGTGCGTTGTGCTGTGCGTTCTGTCTGTGCCTTCTGCTGCGCCTTCTGCTGAGAGTTCTGCTGTGCGTTCTGTCTGTGCGTTGTGCTGTGCGTTCTGTCTGTGCCTTCTGCTGCGCCTTCTGCTGAGAGTTCTGCTGTGCGTTCTGTCTGTGCGTTGTGCTGTGCGTTCTGTCTGTGCCTTCTGCTGCGCCTTCTGCTGAGAGTTCTGCTGTGCGTTCTGTTATGTGTTCACTTGTGTATTCACTTACATATTCGGCGCTCATCCAAGAACTGTCTAAGCAAGCTTACTTATATCTTACCATAAACAAATTTCCTTGTCAATTAAATTTACGTATTAAAAATGAAGTAGTGTTAAATCATTCATATTAAAGACGAATTGTCATGATATATATTATAAAATACTATTTAAAAATATTTAAATCACAGTGTTAGTTATTGCTAATATATATATATATATATATATATATATATATATATATATATATATATATATATATATATATATATATATATATATATATATTAACTTGCATCATTGGGGCCTTGAACTTACGTCCACTCTAGTGGGAGACAGGAACTCTACTTACACTCTATATTATACTCTAACTCTAGCTCTACCTCTACCTATTGTGGGTATCCGTGCTATCTACGAATACCCACAAAAAGAGAGGGGGGACCCAAAGACACCCTACTGCTAGCCAACTGAGACTTTCAACCTCTCCTGAGGTATTACCTCCTATAGGTGGATCCTTCACTAGGGGTCTTAGGTAATCCACCTAATACCACCAGACTCTAGTGATACTTCAGGAGAGGTTGTGAGTCTCAGTTGGATACCAGTGGTATGTGTCTCTTGGTCACACTCTCTGACTGTGGGAATTCATTCAACATCTGAACAATGAGAATAGATTAAGATATATGAAATGAGCAAATTCTTAAGGGGAAATTCCATTCCAGTCACCTGGGCTGTTTGGGGCTCGAACCGGGGACCCCACGTGTGTTGGGCTTTTGATGATGATGATGACTACATCAAAGATGAGCCACATAGGTGTAAGGAATGTGTATCTAGGATACCTCCCCTCACTCCTCCGTCCCCCTCCCTCACGACAATCATCTTACCCATCTCCTCTTCATCTCCGTCGTCACACCAGATAAGTGTGACAGCATCCCGTCCCCTCCCACCTTCAAGACACAAGCAGACCATCTTAACCTGTACTTTGAACATTAACACTGGATTGATAACCAAAGTTCAGCATCGGATGGGACGCAGGGGAATGATTTGATATTGTGGAGTTGTGGAGGGGGGGGGGATTCATATCATGCAGTGGTGATTCATGCTATGCAGGGGTTGTTAAGCAGGGGGTTGTTAAGCATCTTGTCCCTCTTGAAGAACATATTGCTTTTCTCATAATTACCCGGCAGCAGCGGTTGCAAAACTCTGAATAAAGCCCAAGTTTGCTTGCACGTTGAATGTGCACTGCTCTCCTTGATGGCATGCTCCTCTGTCCTATCTCCAATGTCAAGAGACCTTATTCTTACGTACAAAAACAACGTTCTCAAGTTCTTTACTTGGCAAAACTTCGTGGACGTGGATTCAGAGTGCAACAGCTTCATCCTGGCTGTACCAGTCAAACTCGATTTTGGAACAAGTTCAAATAAGAGATCAAATAAGTTCAAATAAGAGTTCAAAAAAGTTCAAATAAGAGTTCAAATAAGTTCAAATAAGAGTTCAGGTCCAAAGATGGGTGGATTTATTCTGCAATTAACGTAGACCAACGCGGAATACACTTTAAACACACACACAAAAAAAGAACAGAGTGAAAGAGCGAGAGTTTATAAATTGAACGTTACTTAATTTAAATAATGTTTATTCCAAATGATTCAAATAATAATCTCATGAAATAAATGAGTCTTTACGGAACGAGCTTCAGATGAACTGAGGCAGGATAACAGCTCTTGCTTGCACTTTCACTAGGTCCCTCAACTGTCAGCCCAAATGAACCCTACCATCCTTTATGACGAGGCACGCCATCACCTTGCCAGCATCACCACATACCTGTGTGACAGGTCTTGGGAACCTAGATTGGGACTTGAATGATTGATTAAAGCCAACCAGGAGGTGGCACGGGCATGAATAACCCGTAAGAATGGGACTTAAATGAAGCAGCACCTTATACCCATTCCCCTCCCTCACCACTCACATAAACCCATAAACTGTATATATTTGAGAAAAGATGCACAGGTTTCGTAAGCGTACGCGCAAGTTAGCACCACGAGTAGTCTATAATGTCAAACACGAAATAGGAAAACTAGAAACAATAGTCAAATAATGGGTCCGGATAGGATGTGAACAACTGACTATCCAAAGTCAGGAGACAGAACTAATATTCATAATATAATACATATTCATAATATGTAGAATTCTTCAAGTATGTCTACGTGAAACATAAATATTTCGATACACGACGAGAGAAAGCCGATAGAAACGGACATATTTCATAGAAATAAAAATAAGACCTTTTTTTCCGAGTAATTACATAAATTTTTTAACACTCACATAGCGCAAGAGGACGCATCCCAGACAGCGCAGGTACACAGGGGCGCATCCCACACAGCGCAGGTACACAGGGGCGCATCCCACACAGCGCAGGTACACAGGGGCGCATCCCACACAGCGCAGGTACACAGGGGCGCATCCCACACAGCGCAGGTACACAGGGGCGCATCCCACACAGCGCAGGTACACAGGGGCGCATCCCACACAGCGCAGGTACACAGGGGCGCATCCCACACTGCGTAGTTCCTCTCACCGTAAGTAAGAAGCTTAAAAATACTCTAACTATACTTACGTAACTTTGTCAGGATGGACAACTAATCCCACCTACCTGTGGGAGAGAGAGACGGGCACATCAATATTATGTCAGGGACGTATTTTTAAGAATGTCCACAAATTTGTTAGAACATATAATCCGTCTGAGAGACTTGACACGCACACCATATGTACATACATACCTGCATACATACATACACACACATACACGCGGGACCAAAGAGCCAGAGCTCAGCCCCCGCAAGCACAACTAGGTGAGTATACACACACCCACACACACACACACACACATGTTTACGCTCTTCCTGAAGCAGACGGCATTCATTGATTACCTCATAAACAAATATCGTTCATTGATTACCTCATCCACACACACGGCAACCATTACCCTGCCTCACCCTCACACTACCAGGGAGGAACTAGGGAGAACGCAGGGAAGAGAGAGAGAGAGAGAGAGAGAGAGAGAGAGAGAGAGAGAGAGAGAGAGAGAGAGAAAGAGAGAGAGAGAGAGAGAGAGAGAGAGAGAGAGAGAGAGAGAGAGAGAGAGAGAGAGAGAGAGAGAGAGAGAGAGAGAAGAAACAAGGTGAAAGTTGAGAGAAACCAAGAAGGAAGGAAGGAGAAGAACCAGGGAGAAAGAACATCGATACTACATC
The DNA here is from genome assembly GCF_040958095.1 of Procambarus clarkii. Classification (NCBI taxonomy): domain Eukaryota; kingdom Metazoa; phylum Arthropoda; class Malacostraca; order Decapoda; family Cambaridae; genus Procambarus; species Procambarus clarkii. The sequence continues at coordinate 5,166,210 of NC_091191.1, forward strand.
AGTAACTTTACTATTCAATTAGAACTTAAACATTGACAAAACTGTAGAAGGCCTAGTGGCCTATACGAGGCAGCTCCTATTTATATCCACCCAAACTCACGTAAATATGTCTAACCTACGCTTGAAACAATCAAGTAATCCCAGACCCATTATGTTACAAATCAACAATCTTCCTAAATAAAAATTATAATATCCGACGATATTGCATGCAACTTTTGCAAATAAATTCTAACATTTACAGTTAAGACAAATAAACACAATAATAAACAGGTTTGTAAAGAAAATAAACACATTACACAAGTACATACAAATACCAATTCTGAGCCACAGAGAGAATATGTTTTTGCAGAGTTGTTTCAGCTTAAAGTTTTGAGTAATAGGAGTAGTTAAGGGTAGTTAGGAAAGGCCCAGGCGTGGGGGGCCTGTTCGTAATAATTACATCTTAACTGCAGTGCCTACATCATCGTTACTGGTGTCTTTTGTGAGCCGAACAACCGTTAAATGCTTGCTGGTGGTGGTTGAGAGTAAGGTGGTGGGTGGTGGAGGCTGGGAGGGTGGAGCCAGGGAGGAAAGAGTAGGGAATGAGGTGGGGAAGAGGGGGAAATAGGTAGGGAAAAGTAGGGAGCAGAAAGTAGGGAATGGGTAAGGAGAATTAGTTAGTGGAGAGGGGAAAGTAGTAAGGAGAGTAGACACAAAGCCAGGCAGCAGCACCCAATAAGTGTACTGACGACCCTTCAATTGATGACCCACTAATGACCCGCTGTAATGATGACCTCTGATGGCAGAACGATTGACTGCCCTTTCCACCAGGTGTCAACACGACCAAATTCCCTCAGAAAGAGGGAATTGCCTATTTATTGTCTGTCTCTACCTCCTCTTCACAATCGACTTGAGAATGGTCCAGGACGGACCGAAACGTCGTCGTCCCTTCAACTTCTAGTGTGTGGTCTGGTCAACATACTTCAGCCACGTTATTGTGACTCATCGCCTGCCTCAGAAAGACATTTGTGGTGACCTGCACGTCTCTGATATCACAAAAAAGATAACAAGCGAGGTCCCTGAGGATACGATCTGCCCCAGAAGCTTTCAGGAATATTTTACAGATGTCTGCCTCATAGTTTGAGAATCTGATTTGGATAAAACGAGTCTAATTAGATAAAAAAGCTGTGTGTAGCACAATATATATTTCGCATATTTCTATACGTTTATCTGTATCATCTTCAGCAGGGCCTAATGAAAATAGATTATCAACAAACTCAAAATAGAAGAACACATGCAGGCGATGAGTCACAATAACGTGGCTGAAGTATGATGACCAGACCACACACTAGAAATTGAAGAGACGACGACGTTTCGGTCCGTCCTGGACCATTCTCAAGTCGATTGTGTGACTTGATCGACTTGAGAATGATCACACAATCTTGAGACTTGAGAATGGTCCAGGACGGACCGAAACGTCGTCGTCTCTTCAATTTCTAGTGTGTGGTCTGGTCATAGAAGAACACAGTTTAGCACGACAGGTCTATTGACTCTTAACTCTTCTAGCATTGAATCAAGATCAGCTCAATATAAAAAAGAGCTCTATAAACTCTAAGCACTAAAACAGCTCTTTGACATCTCTTTTTTTTCAGTGAGATGTTCTGGTAAGACGTTACTTGACTTGACAATTAATTTCAAGACCTGGTAAGAGGTCAGTAGTATCTAATGATTCAGGCCGGTCACTTCATTTTCCCCTCCGTCAAAAACCCAACCTTCTAACCTAACCAGGAACGTATACGAACTTCCGGTTGCAATTATTTTAACCATGTCGTAGCTCAGTCGATTAAGGCAGCGTCTGGGATCCTCTCGGACGTAGGTTCGAACCCTCGTCACGGCCCATGTGGAGGTTTAATGTATGTGGAGGTTTACCTCCATGTGGAGGTTTAATGTATACGAACCTCCCAGCCCACCTGACCTATCGAGTCCGATGCATAGAAAACGTAGATGTTTATGACTTTCCATAGTAGGTTGCTTTTGTGACGTTGGTTACCATAAGGTATAATACGCGACACACAAATAAAACAAACACAAAGCTTTGTGCGACGTTCAACTGTCTGAAAAGCTTTTCAAGCACCAGCAAAAACACAAAACGGAGATGAGAATTAAATATTTCTCACCAGGAAGCCCAATCACTTGAGCTGGACGGTAGAGCGACGGTCTCGCTTCATGCAGGTTGGCGTTCAATCCCCGACCATCCAAGTGTTTGGGCACCACTCCTTCCCCCCCCTCCCTCCGTCTCATCCCAAATCCTTATCCTGACCGCCTTCCCAGTGCTATATAGTCGTAATGGCTTGGCGCTTTCTCCCTTGATAACTCCCTCTCACCAGGAAATACACGATAACAAGGAACTTAAACAAAAACAGGGAATTTTTGTTCAATGTTTGTTCAAAGAAAAATTTGTTCAATGGAGAACAAATAACTCCTAGAGAACACTTAGACGCAGAAGAGACCTCGCTGAAGCCCATCTGCCCCCCCCCCCCCAACGGAGGCTTCGAAACCAGAACACAGCAAGTAAAGGAACCGGAGAAACATTTACAATAACAGAGAAGTACGCGTTATCTTTTTATAATATTAATTACCCGGCTCTCAGGAAAGTAGAGGTTATCATGTGCAGGCGATGAGTGATGATAACGTGGCTGAAGTATGTTGATCAGACCACATACTAGAAGGTGAAGGGACGACGACGTTTCGGTCCGTCCTGGACTATTCTCAAGTCGATTGATACAATCGACTTATATATGTGTGTGTAGAGCAGATGAAGGTGTATATATATATATATATATATATATATATATATATATATATATATATATATATATATATATATATATATATATATATGCATATATGTATGCATGGCTGAAATAATTTAATGCTGCCTTTTGTGTAGGATAAAGTGCGTGAGTGTTGACCTTTAGATATTTATCCCGGGGAAAACCAGTAATAATACGTGAGTAACTCTCCTCTCTTTTACGAGTATAATTAATGGCATTACCAACAACATTTTTCTCTCTGTATTTCTTACATTTGTAAGTCCAAATAATTTTAAAATTGTCCTTAAAAGCGACGGGCGTTTTGGAGAGTGAGACGAGCGTGTGTGTGATATATATATATATATATATATATATATATATATATATATATATATATATATATATATATATATATATATATATATACAGAGAGGTGTGTAACCCGCTTCTCGGTGCAGGTACTGAAGATCAAAATTCATTTCATTCTTATTTCTATTTCCATGTGCGGTCGCTTGTGCAACAAACACATATGAACACTCACATTTGTTTCCATATAAATGTACATAAACATCACAGCAACAGTCGACCCAGACAATAACATACGCGTCTCTGATTACAGAATAACGTCAAAACCTCGTATTTTATAAACACGTTTGTGGATCTATTAATTATATGCAAATGAGATGAGGGGTAAAGGTTTTTTTTAATTCTTTTTTTCCAGCACGGACACACACACACACACACATACACACACACACACACACACCTGCCATGAATGCTGGAAACAGCACCGGAAGAGTGTATGTTGGGTTATGTCATGTCTAACATGATATATTCTACATGTATATTGTCCTCCCATTTTGATATATTTTTCGATATATATTTTCAAGTTTCAGATTGACGAATGTGAATTTTAAATTTAATATTTTCTGCCTCGTTGTTATCAGGTTCACTTTGATATGTAAGCTGTTGTGAGATGATCAAATATTTATTAATATATAGTTTTGATAGTAGTCTAATTTGACAACGGAAAAAAAGTTAGTGTCCCATTTAGAACATTTCAGACCAGAAACATTTAAAACAGAAAGACCAGTGTTAACTTACAATGGTATGTAAAAAATACATTAAAATAATGCATGCACTATTTTAAAACGAATATTCCTAAAAAAAATTTTTGGAAAAAATATAATCTAATATATTTAAGATATTTTTTTTAGTGATAATACAAATGTTTCTTGGCCTAGGTCTATCCTAGCATAGCCAAAAACACCTAACATATCCTGGCCTAATCAAAACATATAACATATCCTGGCCTAGCCAAAACATATAACATATCCTGGCCTAGCCAAAACATATAACATATCCTGGCCTAACCAAAACACCTATCATATCCTGGCCTAACCAAAACACCTATCATATCCTGGCCTAACCAAAACACCTATCATATCCTGGCCTAACCAAAACACCTATCATATCCTGGCCTAACCAAAACACCTATCATATCCTGGCCTAACCAAAACACCTATCATATCCTGGCCTAACCAAAACACCTATCATATCCTGGCCTAACCAAAACACCTAACATATCCTGGCCTAACCAAAACACCTATCATATCCTGGCCTAACCAAAACATCTAACATATCCTGGCCTAACCAAAACACCTAACATATCCTGGCCTAACCAAAACACCTAACATATTCTGATATAACCAAGCCGGTGACAACTGGGTGAGGAAGTTCGTAAAATTATTACGTCGCCGTATTGTGGGTCTGGGGGAGGGAATTATCAGGAGAAAGTGGCAAGGCATTACGACTATATAGCACTGGTGTCTGGATAAGGATTTTGGGATGGGACGGGGGGAAAGGAATGGCGCCCAATAACTGGGACGGTCGGGGGGATTGAACGCCGACCTGCACGAAGCGAGACCGTCGCTCTACCGTCGACCCCCAAGTGGTTGGGTGTGGGACTAGGGAGGTACTAGGTCTAGTACCACGTTAATGTCCACTACTCCTCTCTCACAACCACTCCACTTCCTCGCCTACCATTGCGAAGGTTTCCTCCACAACATATAACATTTTTCAATTTTTTCCTTCAAGGTGGAACAGTGAGACTGTGACGTAAATGTATCCCGCGAGACCAGACGTTTGTGTGTGTGTTTGTGTGTGTGTGTGTGTGTGTGTGTGTGTGTGTGTGTGTGTGTGTGTGTGTGTGTGTGTGAGTGTGTGTTGACCTAACAGAGCTTACCTGACCTAGCCTCATGAGCTTGGATTTGTCAGGGTTAAAGGAAAAGGATTGTTGTTACCACTTCTGGAGCTCTTCTTGTAGCCTCCCACAGTCGCCCTTATTACTCATTCTCCTCATCAATCTTTCATCATCCATAAACATGCATAGAGATGATTCTATTGCCTCTGTCTGGTCATTTATCAGGAATAAAAAGGGGAAGCAATAATTATGACTGACGTTCACCACTAGTAACTTCCCACCTTTGTGATTTCTCTCACTGTTACTCTCTGTTTCCCACCAGAGGGGTGCTCTCATTCCTCTCTGCTCTTTCTCAGCTATGCAAGCCTGATTTTCATGCCTGTACGCGAGTCTTCATTGTGAGACTGTATCAAACACTCTCTGACAATCAAGGAAAACGCAGTCAGCCCATATTTATCTCCTCTATTTTATCTCGTATTTTATATTTGGGTTTGTAGTTTCATTATATAACTCTAACACCTTTGTTAGGCATGACCTGTTTTTATTGACTACATGTTGATGCTTGAGATGCAGACTTCACACAACTGTTCAAAAGAGTTGTTTTCTAACAAGCTTCTCTGGCGTGTCCTCTGGCGTGACCCCCAGTGACCTCGAGTGACATTTCTAGCATGACCTTACTGGTGCTCGTAATAATCGTTTCTCAAACTAATTATATATGATGTACAAGTTCAGTGAGGATCCACAAGATCTTCTCTGAGTACTCTTTATTTTCTTCTCCGAGGCTATGGGTCCCTACACTTGCACCAGAGGTGGTACCACCTTCTGATGTACAAGTGAACATGTGTGTACACAAGTGAACAAGTACATGAACAAGTGAACACGTACATAATAAAACGTCTTACGTACAGACAAATAGTGCACAAATGTTTTGGTAAAACACACACAAATCAAACCTTTTAAAACATTATTATAATATAATCTATATCATGATCTGTCCCCTTGTCCCCGTCTGTCTGTCAATCTTATTACCTGTCTGCCTGTCGGTCTGCCTGTCTGTTAATCTGGTTGTCTGCTTGCCTCCTCCGTATAATTGTCTGCTCACCTCTGGTTGTGTTTCAACATTTCTTTCTCGCTTCCCAATCATCGGAAAACAAAATTACGAATAAAACTAGACGAACCAAAATGCCTTCTCCTGTGGCACCGTTTTCTCTCCCCGGTGCCGGACTCTCATGGTGAACTATGCCATTCATTTATCGTTATGAAGTCTGGCGCATATACCCAAGGTATTATTCTTCACGCCTCAGCTGCCCACTAGGAAATGCTCTCTCTTTCCTCTTGCTTCTTCTTCTTCTTACATTTCTTATATTTACCCTTATTTTGTTGTGAATTTCATCATTCCCCTGCTTTTGTTTTTACTGTATCGCAATTTTTTTTATTTCTCTCGTTTTCAGAATTTGTTTGATTTTCGTCTTTTTTATGATTTTATTTTGTCTTAGTCTTTTGTTATGTTTGTATTATTATTATTTTAATAAGATTGGTAATGTCTTCTCATAGAGATAATAACATAGGATTAAAAGCTAAACTTATGTATTTGTGAAATGTTTCTAAAGAATTACATCAAGTCTTTTACACTCTCCTGAGTGCTTTGTCAAAGTCTGAGTGTGTGGCTAGAAGCAGACTTTCATCTCAAGTCGTTGAGATTAAAGTCTCGTTTTAATTATATTATTGTGGTTTATTGGTATATTTAGTGTGTCTCTCCTGTTTGTTTCTTAAAAATCTTATTCTTATCCCCCTTCTTTTTCTTGTTGTTTGTATTTTTTTTGTTTTTTTTTGTTTAGAAACCTAAAAGGGGTACCACCTCTGGTGCAAGTGTAGGGACCCATAGCCTAGGAGAAGAAAATAATGAGTACTCAGAGAAGACCTTGTAGATCCTCACTTATTGTATTTATCTTTTTGGTCTCCTGTTTCTTGTTCTTCATAAATTATTGTTATAATCTTCATTTGTCTTTTGTTTTTCGGTAATTGGCTGTCTGTTTTTGCTTCCATACTTTCTTTCTATGTCACTTTACTCCCTACTTCATAACAATATTTAATCATCTTTCTTTATGAATCTGACCATTATTTTTAGTTTTCTCTTTCTCCCATATTACCATACGATTCTTCATTTCTCATTATCATTTGCCACTTCCCCATTATCAACTGATTCCATCTTACCCATTATTTAATGGCTCTTTCTCTCCCCCCATCTGCGTATGGAAGCTCGTGGTACAATGGGGTGATTGTGCTCGTTGTACCCATGTAAAGACCTAATATGCTGGAACTTTGCCCATTTTCCGAACTGCAGTAGGATAAAACAGTTGAGTAGTTAGTGTCGGTTGAAGTGGGGAGCGCTTAGGAGAGGCCTAGAGCACTGTTTTCCAGTAATCTTTCCTCATAGCTCATTCCTGTCAGCTCGGGGACTAGCCTGGTGGCATACCTCTGAACCTTTTCTAACTTTGTTTTGTGTTTGACCAGATGTGGACCCCAGGCTGGAGCTGCATGTTCCAGTATTGGTCTGACATATGAGGTATACGAGGTTCTGAATGATTTTGTTGACCAGACCACACACTAGAAATTGAAGGGACGACGACGTTTCGGTCCGTCCTGGACCATTCTCAAGTCGATGAGAAACGTCGTCGTCCCTTCAATTTCTAGTGTGTGGTCTGGTCAACATACTTCAGCCACGTTATTGTGACTCATCGCCTGCTTCTGAATGATTTCTTTCTCAAGTTGCTGAAGGCAGTTCTTATGTTCGACAGCTTTGCATACGCCGCTGATGTTATCCTCTTCATGCAGGCTTAAGGGGACAGGTCTGGTGTGATATCAACCCACAGATCTTTCTCTTGTCCTGACTCCTGAAGGATTGTCTCTCCCAGCTGGTACCTTGTGTTTGGCCGCCTGCTCCCTACGCCTATCTTCATCACTTTGCACTTGCTCGAGTTAAACTCTAACAGCCATTTGTTGGACCATTCCTTCAGTCTTTCCAGGTCATCCTGTAGCCCCTTGCTGTCCTCTGCTATCTTAATCCTTTTCATAATTTTAGCATCATCAGCAAACATTGAGAGGAATGAGTCTATACCTTCTTGAAGATCCTGCACGTATGTCAGAAACAGGATAGGTCTGAATACAGAATCCTGTGGGACTTCGCTGGTGACCTCACGCCTATCTGAGGTCTCACTCCTCACAGTAAGTCTCTGCTTCCTGCTGTTTAGGTACTCCCTTATCCATTAGAGCACCCTACCGCTTACTCCAACTTGTTTCTCCAACTTACGCAACAGTCTCTTATGGGGAACTGTGTCGAAAGCTTTCTGACAGTCCAAGAAAATGCAGTTTGCTAATCTTTCTCTTTCTTTCTCGTTGCTTGGTCATAGAAGTCTTTTAAACCTGTGAGACACGACTTGTCTTCCCTGAAACCATGTTGGTGACTTGTTACAAAGTTCCTTCTCTCCAGATGAGCTTCCAGGCTTTTCATCACGATCTTCTCCATCACCTTGCATGGTGTACAAGTTAAGGACACCGGCCTGTAGTTTAGGGTCCTTGCCTATCCCCCTTTAAATGTGTGTGTGTGTACTCACCTAGTTGTGCTTGCGGGGGTTGAGCTCTGGCTCTTTGGTCCCGCCTCTCAACCGTCAATCAACAGGTGTACAGGTTCCTGAGCCTATTGGGCTCTATCATATCTACACTTGAAACTGTGTATGGAGTCAGCCTCCACCACATTGCTTCCTAATGCATTCCATTTGTCAACCACTCTGACACTAAAAAAGTTCTTTCTAATATCTCTGTGGCTCATTTGGGCACTCAGTTTCCACCGGTGTCCCCTAGTGCGCGCGCGTGTGTGTGTGTGTGTGTGTGTGTGTGTGTGTGTGTGTGTGTGTGTGTGTGTGTGTGTGTGTGTGTGTGTGTGTGTGTGTGAGGTAACTCCAACTTAAGGGAGAACTTCAGGTGTAAACAAAGATTTAAGAGCCAACTTACGACCCTCTGCCTCTCTCTTTCGTCACCAAGGAGAATGTTGACCACTGATCCCTTGTTCTTTTTCGCTTGAACATTTTACCTCTTGCCCTACACATGACCTCTTGCCCCACACATGACCTCTTGCCCTACACATGACCTCTTGCCCCACATGACCTCTTGCCCTACACATGACCTGTTGCCCCACACATGACCTCTTGCCCTACACGTGACCTCTTGCCCTACACATGACCTCTTGCCCTACACATGACCTCTTGCCCTACACATGACCTCTTGCCCTACACATGACCTCTTGCCCCACACATGACCTCTTGCCCCACACATGACCTCTTGCCCCACACATGACCTCTTGCCCTACACATGACCTCTTGCCCTACACATGACCTCTTGCCCCACTCATGACCTCTTGCCCCACACATGACCTCTTGCCCTACACATGACCTCTTGCCCTACACATGACCTCTTGCCCCACACATGACCTCTTGCCCTACACATGACCTCTTGCCCTACACATGACCTCTTGCCCCACACATGACCTCTTGCCCTACACATGACCTCTTGCCCTACACATGACCTCTTGCCCCACACATGACCTCTTGCCCTACACATGACCTCTTGCCCTACACATGACCTCTTGCCCTACACATGACCTCTTGCCCCACACATGACCTCTTGCCCTACACATGACCTCTTGCCCTACACATGACCTCTTGCCCCACACATGACCTCTTGCCCCACACATGACCTCTTGCCCTACACATGACCTCTTGCCCTACACATGACCTCTTGCCCTACACATGACCTCTTGCCCCACAAGTGACGTCTGAACCCACACGTGACCTCTGACCCCACACGTGACCTCTGATCCCACATATGACCTCTGATCCCACATATGACCTCTTACCCTACACAAGACCTCTGAATAGTGGAATTTTTGCCTTCACACACACACACACACACAATCCTGGAGTATGCAGCTCCAGCCTGGAGTCCATACCTAGTTAAACACAAGACAAAATTAGAGAAGATCCAGCGGTATGCCACCAGGCTCGTCCCGGAAATGAGAGGAATGGGCTACGAGGAAAGGCTAAAGGAGCTGAACCTCACATCCCTGCATGGAAAACAGAAGAGTAAGGGGAGACATTATAACCACCTACAGAATTCTCAGGGGAATTGACAGGGTGGACAAAGACGAACTCTTCAGCACGGGTGGGACACGAACAAGGGGACACAAATGGAAACTTAGTACCCAGATGAGCCACAGAGACGTTAGAAATAATTTTTTCAGTGTCAGAGTAGTTAATAAATGGAATGCACTAGGAAGTGATGTGGTGGAGGCTGACTCCATAGACAGTTTCAAATGTAGATATGATAGAGCCCAGTAGGCTCAGGAACCTGTACACCAGTTGATTGACAGTTGAGAGGCGGGACCAAGGAGACAAAGCTCAATTAGGTGAGTACGCAAGCACAATTAGGTGAGTACACACACATACACACACAGATTGCCTCGCGACTAACATGGATAGCAATGAGCTTACTTCCTCTGTTAAATGAGTTAAATACATTATAAACAGGATGGGCCACCTAGTACTGACCCTTGAGGCACTCCACTCGTTACTTTTCTCTCCATTCTGATAGCTCTCGTCTTACTGTGACTCTCTGGCTTCTTCCTGAAAGGTACTCCTTCAACCACTTTAATACCTTTCCAGATAATATGTACTTTAAGTACTCACACACGTACGCATACACGCACGACACGCGCATACGCACCCACACACGCACGACACACGCAGACATCAGGCATGTCTGATTGTATTTGATGACAAATACAATCGTTATAAATTAGCTGAGGGAGTTAGACACGTCAACAGAAATATGAAATAAAGTTCTCTTAACAAAGGATCAGAAACGTGGAAAACTCAGAGGAGGGAATTTAGAATATACAGGAAGAAGGACGGTGGTCCGTGGAGAGAAAAGCAATACTGGGATGTCCGGAGGGGAACACGTGGAGAAGAACAGGTAAAGATACGAGAGAGAGAGAGAGAGAGAGAGAGAGAGAGAGAGAGAGAGAGAGAGAGAGAGAGAGAGAGAGAGAGAGAGAGAGAGAGAGAGAGAGAAAAGACACACGTCAATTAAATGATTAAGAGATAAGTTCTTATATTTTATTTTTTATCTGAATACGTATGAGTTGAACATATATTATATATATATATATATATATATATATATATATATATATATATATATATATATATATATATACACATATATATATATATATATATATATATATATATATATATATATATATATATATATATATATATACACATATATATATATATATATATATATATATATATATATATATATATATACATATATATATATATATATATATATATATATATATATATATATATATATATATATATATATATATAACATATGTGAACTTACGTTTACGACAACATGGATAAATTCCAGAAATATATGCACTGAGAGTACACGTTAGTTCAGTACTGTGTTCAGGCTAAAAGTATATATATATATATATATATATATATATATATATATATATATATATATATATATATATATATATATATATATACCCTCTGATTGCTCAGTAAACAATTGAAGTAGCCCTAAGTAACCCCCTTTCCAGGTCGATAGGCCTAAAGGCCAACTCCAGATTTGGCATAATTGAGCAAAAGAAACAACAGTTTTGGTTACAGAATATGTAGGTTCAAGTTTGGATTTGATGAGCTGAGGACCTTAAGGAGATAGTCAGCGTGTCTGAATGACTCTACCTAATAACCGAACAAGCATCTAACGACTGAACTAAGACTTCATGTACCACATTTGACCATAATATGGCCCAGGAAATTAAATATTATTGACAATACGAAGAAATGAGATGGAGAACTCATATATAAAAACTGTTCTCTATTAGGAATGAGTGACTCTAGAACAAAATGTATAACAATGTTGGGAACAAAACTCAGCAAAAATGGATATAAACGAAGGGAGCTGAATGTGGATGAAAACAATGGAGGGAATTCTTGGAATAGGACAAGGGGGGGGTTGGGGGGGTTGGGGGGAGGGTAAAGGTTGACCCAACCAGAGATGCTGTGACTAACAACATTTATTAACCTCCGCCCACATTGTGTTCCCGTCTCTCTCTCTCTCTTAGTCCGTCTGTATCTCTGTTTACCTGTCTTTGTTGCGTTGTTATCGTTCTGTCTGCCTGACTGTCTGTTTTCCTGCCTGTCTGCCCTCACATGGAGAATAAAAACTGTTTAAGACCTTAGGGAAGATACAAATTCGGAGGGCCTTAAAGATATAACAAAACACATTCACTATATCAACCTAGAACTCGAGCTGAACAAATGGGGTTGGTATAGACTTTAAGCCCATCATCAACCCTGACCTGAATTCATGCCTAAAATCCTAACAGAAAACTTAAAAGATATATTACACATAGATATCACAATAACGTGATATATCAAATTGAACAAATCCACAAGGGCCGTGATGCGGGTTCGAACCTACGCATAGGATGTTCCCAGTTGCGCCTTAGTCAACTGTGCCACGGCATTGTCAAAAGAATTGCAACCTAGAGTGCTACTGCCCTCACGAGGATCCCTTAGGGGGTTTCACACAATTCCCCCCATGCACCCGGGCTCTGTTAACCAAATGTATATTGTATTCTGTAGAGATATTGCATTCTTTAGAGATCTATTGTATTCTGAAGCGTCGTTCATCTTTATCAGATATTATCAAATCCTTACAGACGAAACATTAACCAAAAAATGCAGTTTCACTTATGGTTATTAAAGAGTAGAATTAGCAGTACGAGTAGTAATTAGCAGATTTAGTCGAGATGTTTACTAGCAAGAGTAGTAAGAACAAGTCCAATATTCTTCCGTCCCTATTAAACTTACATGGGTCGTTGTATTAAAGCCCAAAAGGTCGCGTTTATATTAGATTACAATTGCAACCTAAAACGAAAAGTAATAACTCACAAATATCTACGTTCTCTATTCAACTTGGGCTGGACGGTAGAGCTACAGTGTCGCTTCATGAAGGTCGGCGTTCAATCCCTGACCGTCCAAGTGGTTGGAACACCATTCCTTTCCCCCTTCCCCCCGTCCCATCCCAAATCCTTATCCTGATCCCTTCCCAGTGCTATACAGTCGTAATGGCTAGGCGCATTCACCCTGATAGTTTCTTTTCCCTTCCCTTTTCAACACACTGGATAGGTTATGTGGGTTAGTTGGGACGTTTCTGGTTAGGCTAGGAGGATAGATCTTTGTACGGAGTGGCAAATCATGAGGACTGGCTGGTGAAGTAGGATGGCAGCCGTGGGAGAGATTCTTGTCTTGCTACCCTTTATCTTCCCCATCATCGTAGAGTGAAGTGTAGCTACGCTTCACTCTACGATTCACTTAACCCCCTTAATCGCAGGGAGCGCCGAAGGATAGGGTGAGGTGACTGTTGCCTGACCTGATGGATATCACTTATGATAAATGAGTGATATCACTCATTGCTTAAACGTGAAAATAGCACTGTCCTATTATGTGGAATCTCTGTCTGTCTGTCTGTCTGTCTGTCTGTCTGTCTGTCTGTCTGTCTGTCTGTCTGTCTGTCTGTCTATCTGACTGTCTGTCTGTCTGTCTGTCTGTCTCTCTCTCACTCTCTCTCTCTCTCTCACGACCCCTCAAGATAGTGTGGCAGCGGTGGTGTCAGAACTCCTCCGGCACTCTGACACGGTGTTACGAGGTTGAGAGGCAATGTATCAGGCGAGACCTCTGATTGAAAAACTCTTCCTAGGGAATCGACGTCTGGTCGAATGAAAAGAGAGGATATTGCTTTCTCATTACTGTCGCCGCGGCCTCAAGTAGTGTGTGTGTGGGGGAGGGGGGGGGTGCTTTAAGGGGAAGCACGCGGCTGGTACTCACCTAGTTGCGCTTGCGGGAGTTGAGCCTCTGCTCTTTGGTCCCGCCTCTCAACTGTGAAGATTCCTGAGCTTACTGGGCCCTATCCTATCTACATATGAAACTGTATATGGAGTCAGCCTCCACCACATCACTGCCTAATGCATTCCATTTGTTAACTACTCTGATACTGAAAAAATTCTTTCTAATATCCCTGTGGCTCATTTGGGTATTAAGTTTCCACCTGTGTCCCCTTATTCGTGTTCCACCCATGCTAAGTGGCTTGTCTCTGTCCACCCTGTCAATTCCTCTGAGAATTTTGTAGGGGGGGTGATCATGTCTACTCTTACTCTTCAGTCTTCCAGGGACGTGAGGTTTAGTTCCCGTAGCCTTTCCTCGTAGCTCATACCTGTTAGTTCTGGGATTAGTCTGGTGGCATACCTCTGAATTTTCTCTAACTTTGTCTTGTGTTTAATTAGGTATGGACTTCATGCTGGAGCTGCATACTCAAAGATTAGTCAGACATAAGTGGTATACAAGGCTCTGAATGATTCCTTACACAAATTTCTAAAGGCAGTTCTTATGTTGCCCAATCTAGCAGATGCCGCTGATGATATTCTTTTGATGTGGACCTATGAGGACAGCTTCGGTGAGATATCAACTCCCAGATCTTTTTCTCTATTTGATTCTTGCAGGATTTTACCTCCCAGATGGTACATTGTGTTCAGCCTCCTGCTTCCTTCTCCTAATTTCATCACTTTACACTTTCCCGGGTTAAACTTTAGTAGCCATTTTCTAGACCATTCCAGGATGGGTCCAAGTACAGAGCCCTGTGGGACTCCGCTGGTGACATCTCGCCACTCAGATGTTTCCCCCTTCACAGTTACTGTTTCCTGTTGCTTAGATACTCCCTTATCTACTAGAGCACCTTATCTTTTACTCCTGTTTGTTGCTCCACTTTTGTAATAGCCTCTTATGGGGTAACGTGCCAATGACTTTCTGACAGTCTAAGAAAATGCAGTCTGCCCACCCTTCTCTTTCTTTTCTAATTTATGTCACCAGGTCATAGAATTCTATTAAGCCTGTGAGCCACGATTTACCATTTCTGAATCCATGTTGGTGGTGTGTTACAAAGCTCCTTCTCTCAAGATGTTCTACGAGCCTTTTCCTCACGATCTTTTCCATCACCTTGCATGGTATTTAAGTTAGGGAAACTTACCTGTAGTTCTCTGCCTCTTGCCTGTTACCCTTTTTGTATATTGAGACTACATTAGCTGTCTTCTAGCTTTCCGGTCGGTCTCTTTTTTCCAGTGACTTGTTATACACCATAGAGTGGCACACTTAGTGCTTCTGCACCTTTTTTTTAGTGTTCATGGATTCTGTCAGACCCAGAAGCCTTTGTCACATTCAGCTCCAAGAGATTCCTTTTGACCTCATCACTGGTGAGCTCAAATTCCTCCAAAGTTGCTTGGTTTCCGGCCTCCTCTCTCAGTACAGGGGCTTCTCCTCGCTCTATTGTGAAGACCTCTTGGACGCACTTGTTGAGTTCTTCATACACCTCCTACGCAGATACACATTCTCTGTGTATCTGTTCTTCCCTGTTCTCAGTTTCATCACTTGTTCCTTCACTGCTGTTTTCCTCCTGATGTGGCTGTGGAGCAGTTTTGGTTGGGTCTTGGCTTTACTCGCAATGTCATTTTCATACTGTCTCTCTGCTTCTCTTCTCACTCTGAGGTACTCATTTCTGGCCCTCTGGTATCTCTCCCTGCTCTCTGGTGTTCTGTTATTCCTGTAGTTTATCCATGTTCTTGTACGTAATTGCTTCGCTACCTTACATTTCTGATTGAACCCTAAGTTTTCCGTTGCTTTTCATTTTTCTACTTTTGGGCCGGTATAACCCTATCTGCAGCTTCCAGTCCCTCCTGGGTGCCGTAGTCCATCATATCTTGTACAGGTAAGGGGGTGGGAGTGTGGCTTGATAGATGGGAGGGAAGTGGATGGTTGGTGGATGGTAGTGGAGGAGGGAGGAGTGGTGGAAAGAGAGAAGGGTGAGACAGCATCAGAGTGGAAGGTATATGAGATGATAGACGGATGGGAGCAAAGGAGATGGGTATGGGATGGATGGCTAGGTAGATGAATGGATAGGTGGTTGACTGATTGGAATATAATACGTCTGATGTCACATCAACAAGTTCAGCGGCGTCAAAAACGATAACAAAGACAAACAAACAAATATGCGTGTCAAAATATAAATAAAAAAATACAGAAAATAAAAAAAAATCTAATATGTACTCAAAATTATATGTAAATTAAAGAAAAACCATACAATATACCTGGAGAGTTAGCACATCGTGGTTCTTGGGTTAAGGCGTGTGTCTGGGATCACCCAGGGCGGTGATTCTATCCCAAGATGTTCTCGTAACATCTTATACAACTATATATATTTTTAAATATATAAAAAATATATAATATAAAAAAAAAATATATATATATAAATATATTTAAACAACTATTCAATTACTCAATATAGTGCATCACTAATTAATATGTGATACAAGCGTAATTACGAAACGCTGTAAAATGAATGATTAAATGAAATTTTTTTCAACAACTGAATTCATTAGAACTTTAATAAATACCTTTAATAAAAACCTTTAATAAAAACAATATCCCATATTTTCCTTTGATGTTTATGCTGATGATTTCATTGCGTTTCTCTGCCCAATGTCTCAATACATTGTATAATGTGTATACCTTGGAATTTGTAATATTATGTCCGTGCTCTAATACTTTGAATTGTGGTAATATATTTTGAAAGTTTTGTTGATATTAGAAGTCAAATGAAAAGGAAAAAATATCACCAGAAATTAGGAAAGAGAAGATACAACAATACTTGAAGGAATCCAATATGGGAGATTCTCTAGGAATCCAATATGGGAGATTCTCTAGGAATCCAATATGGGAGATTCTCTAGGAATCCAATATGGGAGATTCTTTAGGAACCCAATATGGGAGATTCTCTAGAACCCCAATATGGGAGATTCTCAAGGAATCCAATATGGGAGTTCCTCTAGAACCCCAATATGGGAGATTCTCTAGGAACCCAATATGGGAGGTCCTATATGACCCCAACATGGGAGATCATGCAGGAACTCGTCAATGGAAGGCTGTCTATCTCCTTTCCAATCACAAACCACTATGTGAATACTTCCACAGTTTAAGCAGTCCAAGTCCTGAACGCTTCATGCACCGAGCCGGATGGTTTCGTATTGTGGGCTTTTATCCGGCCACACTCGGCCACCTGGAGCTCTCAAGTGGACCAGATAACCGTAAAGTGGCCCCAACGCTACCACCGCTACCACCACCACCACTACCACCACCACCACTACCAAGCACCACAACCACCAGTAACTGTAACATCACAACACACCACGGTCCAGTATGGTAATATCACAACACACCTGAGTAATTGTGAGGTGATGGTGATATAGCAGTGATAATAACATAATAAAGATAGTGTGATAGTGATATGACAGTGATAGTGAGGTGATGGTAATATAGTTGTGATAGTGAAGCGATATAGCAGTGATAGTATAGTTGTGATATAGCAGTGATAGTGAGGTAATGATGATATGACAGTGATGGTGATATAACAGTGATGGTAAGGTAGTGGTGCTGTATCAGTGATAGTGATATATCAGTAAATGTAAGGAGGAAAAATATCAGTGAGGTGATAATGCAGTGAAAGTGAAATGATGTTGGTGTAGCAGTGATTGTGTTACCACCTCAACTCCCAACAATACTAACGCCACCACCACTACCACAACTCCCAACAATACTAACGCCACCACCACTACCACAACTCCCAACAATACTAACGCCACCACCACTACCAACTACAACAATATGACAACCACCACCACCAACTACAACAACAATTACACCATCACCACCAGTTACCATCCCAATCCAAGCTGGACGTCTGGTGAAGTGATTCTCCAATAGGTTATTTGGACGTCAGGGTAGGGGGGGTAGTTGTGTGAGAGAGAGAGAGAGAGAGAGAGAGAGAGAGAGAGAGAGAGAGAGAGAGAGAGAGAGAGAGAGAGAGAGAGAGAGAGAGAGAGAGAGAGAGAGAGAGCTACTCAAGAAAGAGTAGCGGGGAAGAGTGGGCAGGCAGTTATCCCTCACAAATGATCATTTGTTGTTAATTAAATCAGTTGCAGCGATGGGAGCAGGTCCTGGAGGAAAAGAAGCAGCAACAGGAAGTAGAGGATTGAAGGAGGTGGAGGAGGACGTGAAAGAAGAAAAAGATAAGAAGGGACAACATTGATAAAGTGGAGGAAGGTGAGGAAAGGGTAGAGGATGAGAAAGGTATGTGCAGGAGGGACATGGAGGAGTAAATAGGCTGGAACAGGAAAATAACTCCTTCGCCAACACTAATAACTTGTATTGAAACTAACATTTTCCTGCTAAGCCAAATTGTTGACCCCCCTCATCATCACTAGGTGCCACTCCTGCGTCGGTACAGCAACAGCCTTACTTCTTGCAGGGTCGGCGTTCGATCTCCGATGATCCAAGTGGGGTTTGGCACCATTCCTTCACTTCCATCCTCATATCCTAACTCCTAGTCCTTATATCCTAACTACTAGTCCTTATATCCTAACTCCTAGTCCTTATATCCTAACTCCTAGCCCTTATATCCTAACTCCTAGTCCTTATATCCTAACTACTAGTCCTTATATCCTAACTCCTAGTCCTTATATCCTAACTCCTAGCCCTTATATCCTAACTCCTAGTCCTTATATCCTAACTACTAGTCCTTATATCCTAACTCCTAGTCCTTATATCCTAACTCCTAGCCCTTATATCCTAACTCCTAGTCCTTATATCCTAACTCCTAGCCCTTATATCCTAACTCCTAGTCCTTATATCCTAACTACTAGTCCTTATATCCTAACTCCTAGTCCTTATATCCTAACTCCTAGCCCTTATATCCTAACTCCTAGTCCTTATATCCTAACTCCTAGCCCTTATATCCTAACTCCTAGTCCTTATATCCTAACTCCTAGTCCTTATATCCTAACTACTAGTCCTTATATCCTAACTCCTAGCCCTTATATCCTAACTCCTAGTCCTTATATCCTAACTCCTAGTCCTTATATCCCAACTCCTAGTCCTTATATCCTAACTCCTAGTCCTTATATCCTAACTACTAGTCCTTATATCCCAACTCCTAGTCCTTATATCCTAACTCCTAGCCCTTATATCCTAACTCCTAGTCCTTATATCCCAACTCCTAGCCCTTATATCCTAACTACTAGTCCTTATATCCCAACTCCTAGTCCTTATATCCTAACTACTAGTCCTTATATCCTAACTCCTAGCCCTTATATCCTAACTACTAGTCCTTATATCCCAACTCCTAGCCCTTATATCCTAACTACTAGTCCTTATATCCCAACTCCTAGTCCTTATATCCTAACTACTAGTCCTTATATCCTAACTCCTAGCCCTTATATCCTAACTACTAGTCCTTATATCCCAACTCCTAGTCCTTATATCCTAACTACTAGTCCTTATATCCCAACTCCTAGTCCTTATATCCTAACTACTAGTCCTTATATCCTAACTCCTAGCCCTTATATCCTAACTACTAGTCCTTATATCCCAACTCCTAGCCCTTATATCCTAACTACTAGTCCTTATATCCCAACTCCTAGTCCTTATATCCTAACTACTAGTCCTTATATCCTAACTCCTAGCCCTTATATCCTAACTACTAGTCCTTATATCCCAACTCCTAGCCCTTATATCCTAACTACTAGCCCTTATATCCTAACTCCTAGCCCTTATATCCTAACTACTAGTCCTTATATCCCAACTCCTAGTCCTTATATCCCAACTCCTAGCCCTTATATCCTAACTACTAGTCCTTATATCCCAACTCCTAGTCCTTATATCCCAACTCCTAGCCCTTATATCCCAACTCCTAGTCCTTATATCCCAACTCCTAGTCCTTATATCCCAACTACTAGTCCTTATATCCCAACTCCTAGTCCTTATATCCTAACTCCTAGTCCTTATATCCCAACTCCTAGCCCTTATATCCCAACTCCTAGCCCTTATATCCTAACTCCTAGCCCTTATATCCCAACTCCTAGCCCTTATATCCCAACTCCTAGCCCTTATATCCTAACTCCTAGCCCTTATATCCCAACTCCTAGCCCTTATATCCTAACTACTAGCCCTTATATCCCTTCCAAGTGCTATATAATCAGACTAGCTCAGCACCTTTCCCCTGATAATCTTGAATTACCATACTACTGATATATCAACCGTATTATAGTGCATGATAACAAGTGCTAGTTATCAATAGTTATACTAGTGCTAGTTATCAAACTAGCACTGGAGGAGGAGGAGGAGGAGGAGGAGGTCTCCGGTGATGTAGGATACAATCAATGAGAGTGACGAGTGTGGGATGAGGCACTATATAGAGTGCTTATAAAACTATATTCTAACTTTATCCTATAACTTAAGTATCTAGGCTGAGACTTAAGTCCGTCCTGGAAGAAAACGTCGACGTCACCCCCACGTGTCAAATGTGTGGTTATCTACTTCACACAAATGTGTGTGTGTGTAGGTTATCTACTTTACACATCTCCAATCTCAAAAGTATTTATTTATCCGTTTTCTTCAACTTTTGTGTTGCGACAGAGAGCGCAACTTACTGTCGCAACCCCGTGTTCTATAACTCTTGGCCGAGGGGAAAACTTTCATGTTTGTGCAACATATTTTATCCCGTAAGTATCATGCCGTTATTTTCCTAAATTTGTGTTGAAAATTTTCCCCTCTTAATTTTCATGGGAATATTCCTTGTTAGCGAATATTTTTTTTTTCAAGCGGGAATAAATCTATGTTATTCAAATTGATCAAATTCAGTAAATATTAAGAAATTTTTCCTTTTGCAGTGTGATTTTTTTTTAGAGTCTAGGGTTTCGATCCCTAGGGTTTCTAGGATTTCTAGGATCTTTCAAGAGTTTCTAGAATCCCTAGAAATGAGTTCGATCCCATTTTTTCTAATTTTTATCAAAATTTATTTCATGATACAGGTATGACTGCTGAAATTGCGTTATGATACGGCAAGAGGTCGGTTATCATACCTTTAGTCGCAAATATTGACCGCCACAGGCACAGTATCGTCTGTGAATCGCGTAATATCGTAGTTGACATCATCAATTCTTCATCAATTCGTAAATGGTACTTTTATGTTACAATATCAAATGCAAACGGTAGCTGACAAGTATGGGTCAACAGAGGGGGGGGGGGGTGATGAACGGGACCCACTTTGAACGGGACAACAGAGGGGCTGGACATCAACGGGACCCACTTTGAACGGGACAACAGAGGGGCTGGACATCAACGGGACCCACTTTGAACGGGACAACAGAGGGGCTGGACATCAACGGGACCCACTTTGAACGGGACAACAGAGGGGCTGGACATCAACGGGACCCACTTTGAACGGGACAACAGAGGGCCTGGACATCAACGGGACCCACTTTAAACGGGACAACAGAGGGGCTGGACATCAACGGGACCCACTTTGAACGGGACAACAGAGGGCCTGAACATCAACGGGACCCACTTTGAACGGGACAACAGAGGGGCTGGACATCAACGGGACCCACCAAGTACTGGCCAACAGACCTGCTGTACTCCTAATTCCTATATTCATAAAGTATACAAAATATAGCGAACGGAAACAGCAGAAATGAGGACTAAAGAGATACGAGTAGAGAGAAGGGGATAAACTGTCGAAGAGTCACGAGGCAACTATACTGCTCGACTTCAATAGCCAGTTTGGTGTCAGTATAACAAATGGCTGAAGTTTGAAGCGAGTGTAGGAAGTGTGCTAACGAAGACTTAGCGAGGGAGAGAATATATGGTAACGAAAACGTAGCGAGGGAGAGAATATATGGTAACGAAAACGTAGCGAGGGAGAGAATATATGGTAACGAAAACGTAGCGAGGGAGAGAATATATGGTAACGAAAACGTAGCGAGGGAGAGAATATATGGTAACGAAAACGTAGCGAGGGAGAGAATATATGGTAACGAAAACGTAGCGAGGGAGAGAGTATATGGTAACGAAAACGTAGCGAGGGAGAGAATATATGGTAACGAAAACGTAGCGAGGGAGAGAATATATGGTAACGAAAACGTAGCGAGGGAGAGAATATATGGTAACGAAAACGTAGCGAGGGAGAGAGTATATGGTAACGAAAACGTAGCGAGGGAGAGAATATATGGTAACGAAAACGTAGCGAGGGAGAGAATATATGGTAACGAAAACGTAGCGAGGGAGAGAATATATGGTAACGAAAACGTAGCGAGGGAGAGAATATATGGTAACGAAAACGTAGCGAGGGAGAGAATATATGGTAACAACATCTTGGACCTTTGATGTTCATAGAGTATTCTCTTAAGATTATACTCAGAGTATACCTACCTGCCTGTTGGCGATTTCGGGGATCATTGTCTCCGCGGCCCGGTCTCTGATCAGGCCTCCTGGTTGCTGGATTGATCAACCAGGCTGTTTTCGATGCGGTAACTCGCAGCCTAGATGATCAGGTATCCTTTGAACATCTGATATTCAATTTAATGCACCTCTGCTTTTCAACGGGGGTATTCTGCACATCCTGCCATGCCTCCTGGTCTCATGTGGTGTTATATCTATGTGTAAATTTGCAACCAGACCTTCTATTACTTTACAAATGTAAATTATTATGTATCTCTCCCGCCTGCGCTCTAGAGAATGCAGATTTAAGCATTTTAATTGGTCCCCATAACTAGAAAGACTTTATTAATTACCCCTATCCACAGATATCATAAATACCCCTATCCACAGATATCATAAATACCCCTATCCACAGATACCATAAATACCCCTATCCACAGATATCATAAATACCCC
This sequence comes from Procambarus clarkii, assembly GCF_040958095.1. Taxonomy (NCBI): domain Eukaryota; kingdom Metazoa; phylum Arthropoda; class Malacostraca; order Decapoda; family Cambaridae; genus Procambarus; species Procambarus clarkii. The sequence goes on from NC_091191.1 coordinate 5,189,126, forward strand.
TATCCACAGATATCATAAATACCCCTATCCACAGATACCATAAATACCCCTATCCACAGATATCATAAATACCCCTATCCACAGATATCATAAATACCCCTATCCACAGATATCATAAATACCCCTATCCACAGATATCATAAATACCCCTATCCACAGATATCATAAATACCCCTATCCACAGATATCATAAATACCCCTATCCACAGATATCATAAATACCCCTATCCACAGATATCATAAATACCCCTATCCACAGATATCATAAATACCCCTATCCACAGATATCATAAATACTCCTATCCACAGATATCATAAAATGAGTCAAAATAACACAACCAACTATCAAGCAGTTCTAACCCCAACAGCAACAGTCGGCTGAAACATGTTCCCATCGTGCCTCCATAAAAGCTTCGCATGGAAGGGATCGGAAATTGCAAGTCGCCATAAAAGAGCCACTTTTGTCGCGTGATGTCACAATACACGGCCGAGAGGGTTAAAAAAAAAAAGGTCCACAAAAGGCCATAAATTACAATTGAGGTTACAAATGGCCTCTGAGTTAAGAGGTCATAAATGATCACTTACGACACAGGTCATAAATGGCCACTGAGGTCGTAAGAGGTCACAGAAAAGACATTATTTAAGAAAATATTCACACACACAATTTTTAAGTTATTCTCAAAAGGTTTCATAACGTCAAAACTTAAAAGTTTAGGTAAGATAAACAAGATAGGAAAGAATAATATTGTTAAATGGTTATATGTAAACTCTGTTTACACTACTCTCCACCCTGCTGCCACAACCCTCCTCCCTGCCTCCACAACCCTCCACCCTGCCTCCACAACCCTCCACCCTGCCTCCACAACCCTCCACCCTGCCTCCATAACCCTCCACCCTGCCTCCACAACCCTCCACCCTGCCTCCATAACCCTCCACCCTGCCTCCACAACCCTCCACCTGCCTCCACAACCCTCCACCCTGCCTCCACAACCCTCCACCCTGCCTCCACGACCCTCCACCCTGCCTCCACAATCCTCCACCCTGCCGCCACAACCCTCCACCCTGCCTCCACAACCCTCCACCCTGCCTCCACAACCCTCCACCCTGCCTCCACAACCCTCCACCCTGCCTCCATAACCCTCCACCTGCCTCCACAACCCTCCACCCTGCCTCCACAACCCTCTACCCTGCCTCCACAACCCTCCACGCTGCCTCCACAACCCTCCACCCTGCCTACTCAACCCTCCACCCTGTCTCCACAACCCTCCACCCTGCCTCCACAACCCTCCACCCTGCCTCCACAACCCTCCACCCTGCTGCCACAACCCTCCACCCTGCCTCCACGACCCTCCACCCTGCCTCCACAACCCTCCACCTTGCCTCCACAACCCTCCAGCCTGCCTCCACAACCCTCCACCTGCCTCCACAACCCTCCACCCTGCCTCCATAACCCTCCACCTGCCTCCACAACCCTCCACCTGCCTCCACAACTCTCCACCCTGCCTCCACAACCCTCTACCCTGCCTCCACAACCCTCCACCCTGCCTCCACAACCCTCCACCCTGCCTACTCAACCCTCCACCCTGCCTCCACAACCCTCCACCCTGCCTCCACAACCCTCCACCCTGCCTCCACAACCCTCCACCCTGCTGCCACAACCCTCCACCCTGCCTCCACAACCCTCCACCCTGCCTCCACAACCCTCCACCCTGCTTCCACAACCCTCCACCCTGCCTCCACAACCCTCCACCCTGCCTCCATAACCCTCCACCTGCCTCCACAACCCTCCACCCTGCCTCCACAACCCTCCACCCTGCCTCCACAACCCTCCACCCTGCCTCCACAACCCTCCACCTTGCCTCCACAACCCTCCAGCCTGCCTCCACAACCCTCCACCTGCCTCCACAACCCTCCACCCTGCCTCCATAACCCTCCACCTGCCTCCACAACCCTCCACCTGCCTCCACAACCCTCCACCCTGCCTCCACAACCCTCCACCCTGCCTCCATAACCCTCCACCTGCCTCCACAACCCTCCACCCTGCCTCCACAACCCTCCACCCTGCCTCCACGACCCTCCACCCTGCCTCCACAACCCTCCACCTTGCCTCCACAACCCTCCAGCCTGCCTCCACAACCCTCCACCTGCCTCCACAACCCTCCACCCTGCCTCCATAACCCTCCACCTGCCTCCACAACCCTCCACCTGCCTCCACAACTCTCCACCCTGCCTCCACAACCCTCTACCCTGCCTCCACAACCCTCCACCCTGCCTCCACAACCCTCCACCCTGCCTACTCAACCCTCCACCCTGCCTCCACAACCCTCCACCCTGCCTCCACAACCCTCCACCCTGCCTCCACAACCCTCCACCCTGCTGCCACAACCCTCCACCCTGCCTCCACAACCCTCCACCCTGCCTCCACAACCCTCCACCCTGCCTCCATAACCCTCGACCCTGCCTCCACAACCCTCCACCCTGCCTCCATAACCCTCCACCCTGCCTCCACAACCCTCCACCCTGCCTCCACAACCCTCCACCTCCACAACCCTCCACCCTGCTTCCATAACCCTCCACCTGCCTCCACAACCCTCCACCTGCCTCCACAACCCTCCACCCTGCCTCCACAACCCTCTACCCTGCCTCCACAACCCTCCACCCTGCCTCCACAACCCTCCACCATGCCTACTCAACCCTCCACCCTGCCTCCACAACCCTCCACCCTGCCTCCACAACCCTCCACCCTGCCTCCACAACCCTCCACCCTGCTGCCACAACCCTCCACCCTGCCTCCACAACCCTCCACCCTGCCTCCACAACCCTCCACCCTGCCTCCACAACCCTCCACCCTGCTGCCACAACCCTCCACCCTGCCTCCACAACCCTCCACCCTGCCTCCACAACCCTCCATCCTGCCTACACCACCCTCCACCCTGCCTCCACAACCCTCCACCCTGCCTCCACAACCCTCCACCCTGCCTCCACAACCCGCCACCCTGCCTCCATAACCCTCCACCCTGCCTCCACAACCCTCCACCCTGCCTCCATAACCCTCCACTTTGCCTCCACAACCCTCCACCCTGCCTCCACAACCCTCCACCTCCACAACCCTCCACCCTGCCTCCACAACCCTCCATCCTGCCTACACCACCCTCCACCCTGCCTCCACAACCCTCCACCCTGCCTCCACAACCCTCCACCCTGCCTCCACAACCCGCCACCCTGCCTCCATAACCCTCCACCCTGCCTCCACAACCCTCCACCCTGCCTCCATAACCCTCCACCCTGCCTCCACAACCCTCCACCCTGCCTCCACAACCCTCCACCCTGCCTACACCACCCTCCACCCTGCCTCCACAACCCTCCACCCTGCCTCCACAACCCTCCACCCTGCCTCCACAACCCTCTACCCTGCCTCCACAATCCTCCACCCTGCCGCCACATCCCTCCACCCTGCCTCCACAACCCTCCACCCTGCCTCCACAACCCTCCACCTCCACAACCCTCCACCTCCACAACCCTCCACCAACTCCTCCGTCCCACAGTAAGAGCAATACTCCTCGCCAAAGTTATACCTTTATTAATGTCGGCGCCAAGAGTCACAACAGCGTTGAGTAATATTATTACAGCTGATAATGGTGCAATATATTGATAGTTGCAGAGGACACAGTTGCAATAGTTGCGTCTTGCAAGGCGCACATGGGGGTGTATATGTGTCACCTTACCTATTGCTTCTTACCTAATAGTGTTGCAGGGGGTCGTCCCGCGGTCAGCCCCGGGGGGAGGGAGGGTCACTGGGTCACATCTATTTTCCTATCACAAGTAAAGTCTTGTCCCAGTCCGGTTTTGGGAAGTAGACGATTTCTCGAAACCAACTTCAGGTAAATATCCGGTAAACTCAAGATGACTTTATTGCTCACCTTAAACATCGAGTTTCTATTTTATCAACAATTCTGAGTATTTTGTATGTTTGGATCATGTCCCTTCAATTCCCGTTGCCCAGTTCTTCGTATTGTGGGACAAATTTTCTAGCAAACTACTGTTTATTTTGATTTAAGCGGTTGGGCTCCATTGGTTATTCTACCACTGGCCAGATATTGGCTCTATATAGAGTTTTGAATCCGTGTTTATCTTGGTTCCTGATAAACACGCCAGCTTAACATAACACAGGTTTAGCACATTCATAATAATTGACTCTAACCGATCATTATATTTATAATCATATATTGTATAATGTAACCAGCCTTCTATGATATACACTGAGTATGATAAATATAAAATAAATCACTTTAAAGTTTTTACCTTCAAAGGCAAATGCTTTCATGAAATTACAGAAGTACTGTAATTTACTGAAGTACTGAAGTACTCTACTGTAAACTTCTGCATTATACGTCAACAGATGTCGGGAGCTGTATAGCTTGGCTCAAACAGGTGTTGAACACACTCCTCATGTAACAGGTGCCTGATTTCGACAGGATTTTAATTGCTTGTCAACAACCAGGAATATTTGAACTAAACTGCCATTGCAGAAAATATTATGGATAAAATTTGGAGACCAGGATGGAAAATCAGAAGGCACTCTCCCTACTCCTACTCCCTCTGAATCACACCACCAGGAGACAAGATGCACGAAGACACATGAAACTGGTCTGAAAAGAGTTGTATGAAAATTTATCTGAACAAAGCCACAAGGGCCGTGACGAGGATTCGAACCTGCGTCCGGGAGCATCCCAGACACTGCCTTAATCGACTGAGCTACGACAGGGTAAAAGGGTTGAAACCGAAGTTGTGGATTTGTTCATTTGATGCATCACGTTAGTGTGATCTCTGTGTGTGAAAATTTATCTGTATAGAAAGAATATTGAAACAATGTTGTATCAACCACTTACTACAACTAGTACTAATAATAATAATTACGCAACAATTTTTACTGCAGGCGAGGAGTCACAATAACGTGGCTAAAGTAAGTTGACCAGACCACACACTAGAAGGTGGAGGGACGACGACGTTTCGGTCCGTCCTGGACCATTCACACAATCGACTTGAGAATGGTCCAGGACGGATCGAAACGTCGTCGTCCCTTCACCTTCTAGTGTGTGGTCTGGTCAATTTTTACTGGTTTGGTACTAAACTCAATGGAGTATCCAACACGTTCCCATGACTGCTTTCACAATGATAAAGGAAGATTAGTGTGAGAAGAGCGCCGGGAGTAATGCCTCGTCCCCTCAGCCTTGACACCATGTTCGCCTGATCCAGAGTAACCAGAAGCTTGTGAGCTTGATTTAATTAAGGAATTAAGAGCTACAAAGAGCGAGGGACACTAGGAGAGTGTATAGGTCAGAGGTCATACAATGTTGTTAGGTTTAAGATGTGCTGTGAGTTTTATGGAGATAAAACACCTTCACTGAGATGATCATTATCATCCTCGACAATGATACGGATGGTGACACTATATGAAACGTTCTCAAGGGAAAATGTAAGAGTGCGATAGTGACTGTCACTCTCCTGATAACGTAGTTTATCGCCCTACTCTCTCCATGCTGTTTCTCTGATCCTATAACTGGGTCAGGCCCTGAAACTTTCTCTCTCTACTTCACCCTTGACTCCTAGAACTAGGTCAACCCCCTGGTACTCTCTACTTCACCCCTGACCCCTAGAACTAGGTCAACCCCTGGTACTCTCTACTTCACCCCTGACCCCCTGGAACTAGGACAACCCCTGATACTCTCTACTTCACCTCTGACCCCTGGAACTAGGTCAACCCCTGATACTCTCTACTTCACCTCTGACCCCTGGAACTAGGTCAACCCCTGACACATTCATCTTTACACACCTCACACAAGCCCTCCTCTTCCCTGAGGATATTTCCAATACAATGTAGAAACACCACCTGCCAGAGTATGCAGGCTAGACACCCCGGAATTTAGAAATCACATTAGCGCGCCCCCTCGACCTCGTAATACAGAGCATAAACAAATCATTTGCCCACCCTCTTATTCAGCCATTAGTCCCAACCTTCACCACGATAAACACAGACTAGTCCTTCGCCCTCGACGGCCCTCACCCAGCTGTGATGACCGTCATTAAGAAACATCATCTTCGGTGCTTTGTTTCACTGTTTACATGTATCAACACAAATTGGGGCAAGTGTCCTCGCAACAGGCTATCCAACATGTTTTTTTGACCACATCTTCCTCCCTCTCAACACTGGGGTCATCACCGGTTATTGCCCTGGGTGTAAAAGTTTCCCCGGATAGGCCCCTAGGTGTTTTCCCGGGGCCATGAGTATATAAAAACACTCTCCCAGAGGGTATATACACCCTCCCCTTTCCCCAGCTGATTCGCTGTGATGGCAAGTGGGGGAAAAAGGCTCTTGTAACTGGGGTAAGTTGGATATTAATGATTTCATAACTGAAAATAAAGGGAGTGAAGTTTCGGTCAATCCTGGATCGTTATTAAGTCCTGAACCATTATTAAGTCGAGTAGGAAAGAGTGGTGGAGAAAGTCACTATTTAAGGTACTTGCTTGATGGGGTTCTGGGAGTAACACTCTCCAAGCCCGGCCCGAAGCCAGGCTTGACTTGTGAGACAGTGAGGTGAAAGGCGAGAAAGTTTAAGGAGTTAATAGAAATACAAAATAAAACTGCAGAAGTAAAGAAAATGAGGTGAAAATGGAGACAGGCGAAAAATAGCAACTTCTACTACTCTCGAGAGTAGAAGAGAAAAAGAAAACAAGGGGAAAAAAAAAGAGAGGCAATATAGGGACAGAAGCAAAATTAAATCACACGTTTGTTACTAAGGTTAAGAAAATTTAACTTTGTACTGTGAAAGAGCAAGAGTCAACAGCAACACCGCCAGGACTCGGGTCCACGTTGGTCATATGAGAGCCTCTTCGACAAGACTACGTCTGTGAAGAGTAGAGGCAGAGACAGATTATTTTGGAAGAAGACACACCAATAAGATGATTATAGAGTAATGTAACATGAAGGCATTGATCGTATCTGCAAACTTACCAATTTCTTTTGTGTTATTTTAGTCTATCATTAAGATGACGGCCAGTTTCACCACTAGAGATGAGAGGAACGGGAAATTGAATATACACCATCATTGGAAGCAGGAGGAGCAGTATTTCTTTGATATTAACATACAAAATATTGTATTTGATTAACTTTAGTCACTGGTACGTCTAACGCATTCTAGACTTTAGAGCTTTATAAATGCCAGAAATATTGTCTAGCATCTGTGTAAGTAATGTGTCTAGTTTCCATCTATGACTTTCGTTGTGCTGTTTGGGGCCTTGAGCATTGGTTCTTTGACTTCAATTTTAATTTCCATCAGAATCTTCTTAGGCACTCTTTCAGTTACTCTCAGGTAGTTATGTGCCCTCTCCTTGTCACTCTCAGCCAGGCATGTGTCTTCTGTCAATCATGTGTCACTCTCAGCCAGTTATGTGTACTCTACTTGTCACTCTCTATCAGTCATGTGTCCTCTCCCTTTTTTACTTGGATCATACATGAGTGACCTATTCTGTGCCAGCAGTAACTGTTATATCCTGCTTGGTTAGTGATCCGCTGGTTGACTAGTGCTAACCCCAGTGATACATTGATGGGGACGTTAACTTTCTGCAAAGTGGGGAACACACTTTGTTTCTCAGTGTCTCTCTCTCTCTCTCTCTCTCTCTCTCTCTCTCTCTCTCTCTCTCTCTCTCTCTCTCTCTCTCTCTCTCTCTCTCTCTCTCTCTCTCCCTCTCTCTCTCAGTCTCTGCCCCCTGTCTCTATTTTCTGGACCTTTTCCATCGCCCTTCCATATTTTTTTAACCTGTTCCCCTCTCCCTCCCTCCCTCTGTCTATCTATCTATCTTTATCCCTCGTTCCCTCTTCATTCTCCTTCCCTCTTCCTCTCTCCCAGGTGTTTAAGTGAGTTACCGCGTCCCCCAAACTCAGAATGGCCACAGCCACACTCTCTGTGTCTTCGCCCACAATGTCCTCGGCCACGCCCTCAATGTCCTCGGCCACGCCCACAATGTCCTCGGCCACGCCCTCAATGTTCTCGGCCACGCCCACAATGTCCTCGGCCACGCCCACAATGTCCTCGGGCCACGCCCACAATGTCCTCGGCCACGCCCTCAATGTTCTCGGCCACGCCCACAATGTCCTCGGCCACGCCCACAATGTCCTCGGGCCACGCCCACAATGTCCTCGGCCACGCCCTCAATGTCCTCGGCCACGCCCTCAATGTCCTCGGCCACGCCCACAATGTTCTCGGCCACGCCCACAATGTCCTCGGCCACGCCCACAATGTCCTCGGCCACGCCCACAATGTCCTCGGCCACGCCCACAATGTCCTCGGCCACGCCCACAATGTCCTCGGCCACGCCCACAATGTCCTCGGGCCACGCCCACAATGTTCTCGGCCACGCCCGACCCCCAATAACAACAAATAACTCAATTTTGAAAGATATACGAAAAAAAACGGGATATTTTCCCATAAACATATAGATTTGAAATGTTTCTTCCTGCATTCCTGCAAACACTATTTTCCAGAAACACACCTGCCTCGTCTTCCAGAAACACACCTGCCTTGTCTTCCAGAAACACACCTGCCTTGTCTTCCAGAAACCCACCTGTCTTGTCTTCCAGAAACACACCTGCCTTGTCTTCCAGAAACACACCTGCCTTGTCTTCCAGAAACACACCTGCCTTGTCTTCCAGAAACACACCTGCCTTGTCTTCCAGAAACACACCTGCCTTGTCTTCCAGAAACACACCTGCCTTGTCTTCCAGAAACACACCTGCCTTGTCTTCCAGAAACACACCTGCCTTGTCTTCCAGAAACACACCTGCCTTGTCTTCCAGAAACACTTACCTTGTCTTCCAGAAACACTTACCTTGTCTTCCAGAAACACACCTGCCTTGTCTTTCAGAAACACTTACCTTGTCTTCCAAGCACACATACACCTATTCTAACCCCATTTTCCTGCCTACCACTTAATAATAGAAAAACAACACCTTGAGTGTTACACACAGAAATGAGTTCCACTTGTCTTACCCAGCAAGAGCTTGCTTGACGCCATGGAAAATTGATTGGACAGTTCTAAGGAAATCGAACTTAAGAGTCGTATAATGGGAGAAAATATTGAGACTCTTCCACGTGGATCGAACTGATGCGTGTGTTTGGGGGACCTCCGGGACGCTTGATCGGTCCCATTGTATAGGTACATCACGTTCCTGTGAGGCACAATAACGTGGCTGAAGTATGTTGACCAAACCACACACTAGAAAGTGAAGGGACGACGACGTTTCGGTCTGTCCTGGATCACTCTCAAGTCGACATTCATAATCGACTTGAGAATGGTCCAGGACTCCAATATTAATCATTGGAGTTAATATGAATAAAGAACAATAGAAGGCCTAAAAGCGAAGAGAAAGAGGATAAACAGAGACAAAAGAGAAGGCAACAAAAGGCAAAGAAAATAAAGACAGAATATTGAAGTAAAAAACTGCCAAATCACATTTGTTAAGAAGTTAGAATATGTAACTGTTCACTGAGTTAAGGTAGGAGCCGGGAGGAGGGAGCAGGGGGGTAGAAATAGCCTAAGCTACTCTATCCCTTTGAGATGTATTTCTTTCTTGTCTCAATAAACATACTTGAACTTGAACTTGAAGGTAGGCGCCAACAGATAAGGAGTCCAGGACGGACCGAAATCTGTAATTTCCACTTCTCCACGTCCCTAATTTCCAGTTGTGTGTGTGTGTGTGTGTGTGTTGAGTGTGCAACTGCAACACTTTGCCGCCTACGCTGCAATCTTAACCTATATTTGGGTATCAGATTGGTTCATTTCGCGCCCTGAGATCAATCTTGCATATCTTAGTGCAGACGATGAGTCACAATAACGTGGCTGAAGTATGTTGACCAGACCACACACTAAAAGTTGAAGGGACGACGACGTTTCGGTCCGTCCTGGACCATTCTCAAGTCTCAAGTCAAGTTAATAACCACAATCGACTTGAGAATGGTCCAGGACGGACCGAAACGTCGTCGCCCCTTCAACTTTTAGTTTGCATATCTTAAATGCTAACCAGAATTATTGCACATCTTTCAACATGTGCAACATGTGCAAGCCTTTACCTGCACGACACACGTGTCGATATTATCGTACAGGACACTGATATCACAGTTAATCAGCCAACGTACCAATACGAAACCGACAAGCGTTTCAGTCCATTCTCAACCCTTATTACGTCATATAATAAGAGTTACGATCTGATAACGGTACGAAACATCGTCACTTAATTTCGTACATGTGAGTTATTTGTTTCAGTGAAGTTACTTATATTTAAGCAAATGTTACATTTGACTAGATTTAAAACTCCCAAATTATAGCAATTATATAGCCCAGATAAACGTGATAAGCCTCTCTTCATGTTCCAAGTTATCGGGCACTAAACTGTGGTTGAGAATTTAGGTTATATTGTAGAAAGATAATTGTTATTCATAGTCACCTATAATCTCAAATTATCATAACCCAGCTGTGGTTGCCGGGTAATTATGAGACAGTGCCTGCAGCGGAAGTCGTTTTGGCACTGCAGAGCCGCATTTGTAAATTCTGTTTGGTCGTAGGGGACTCGCAGAGGTCCTACACGTGTGTGTGTGGCTTTAAGTGCCACTCTAGATGCGTAACTTTGTGGCACTCTGCCTGTAGTGCCTACTGTATCGCGAGTTGTGTGTGTGTGTGTGTGTGTGTGTGTGTGTGTGTGTGTGTGTGTGTGTGTGTGTGTGTGTGTGTGTGTGTGTGTGTGTGTGTACTCACCTATTTGTACTCACCTATTTGTTACTTGCGGGGGTTGAGCTTTGGCTCTTTGGTCCCGCCTCTCAACTGTCAATCAACTGGTGTACAGATTCCTGAGCCTACTGGGCTCTATAGTGTGTGAGTGAGTGAGTGAGTGAGAGGGTGTGCGTGCGTGTGTGTGGACTACTAACACACTGGCACTCACCCAGCTGTGTTTGCTAGGGTTGAGCTTCAGCTCGTTGGCCCCGGCTCTCAACCTTCAAATGATTTGTATGCCATTAACGTAATCATCTGAGTTGTATCATACATTTTACCAGGACCAGAACATTGCTACATATAACAGTTTCAGTACCAGGACACACACTAGTTAACACTAGTCTAGTTGTTGAACGTAATGTATTAAAGAGTGAGGTCAGCAGTATTGAGGGGGGTGGGAGCTAGGTTCCTAACTTGAGGCAAGTTACAACCAATTATTAAAGTTAGTTACTTCCCAGTATTGCATCATGGATCTCATCTTGTTCTCATTTGCATATATTTTCAGTAACGCTTCATTAACGTACCGAACACGACAACAACACAATCAGGCAATATTCGAGCAAGCTGCAGCCAACTTAGGTTAGGTTAGGTAAAGTTAGTTCCCTTATTTTGGTGTTGTTGGTCAATATTAGTTTTACAGTACATGGTAAAGGATTTACAACTGCACTTGGAATATAGAAACAAGGTTAGGTGAGGTTAGGTGAGGTGAGGTTAGGTTAGGTTAGATGAGGTGAGGTGAGGTGAGGTGAGGTGAGGTTAGGTTAGATGAGGTGAGGTGAGGTTAGGTTAGAGCAAGTTAGGTTAGGTGAGGTGAGGTGAGGTGAGGTGAGGTTAGGTTAGGTTAGGTTAGGTGAGGTGAGGTGAGGTGAGGTTAGAGCAAGTTAGGTTAGGTGTTTCCGGAAGTGATTTGTTGTGTTCACAGCATGAATACTTCAAAGGGCTCTTGGCACACGGGAAATGAGCGAGGCACTGCTCGAGAAGTGCTCGAAAGCAATCAATTTGCGTGGGGAACGTACAAGAGGCGCCCCTTGTCTTGCCGCAATACCAATGGTTCCATTGTCTAGACACCATACCAGTGGTGCTGTTGTCTTGGCTGCTTACCAGTCGTTCTTGTAACTTTTGCAACTCAACCTGTCTCGCGTGGTAGTGTGTGCGCCTTGTATTTACAAAGACTCGGGCTCGAATCCCGCTTGATCGTGAGCGTTTTCACATAACGCACACGAACTTATATTTACATACATACGTTCATGCACACCACCACAACCAACCATCTATAGCACAAGTAACCGTGCCAATCAACCATCAATTTGTCCACTAACCATGACAATCAACAACCACACGCACCGCTAGCCATCATCTAGCACTGCCTCCACCACAAACAAACCCCTCTGCCCCCCCCCACACACACACACAAACTACCCTTACAATCACGTGACATGGTTCACAATACTCCCAGCCCACGTCCCCACCCTCACCACCCCCAGCTCCCCCCACCATGACCCCACCTTCCCCCACCATGACCCCAGCTTCCCCCACCATGACCCCAGCTTCCCCCACCATGACCCCACCTCCCCCACCATGACCCCAAGCCACGCCAAACCCCACCACCGCTCTCCACTCGGCTCAAGTGCCGGGCAGGAGTAGACAGTGGCCCCACTAATTGGGCAGTAGTGGCCAATTTGCATGGAGAATGTCCTTGTTAAGGACGTATATGGGGAGAGGGGTGCTTTATAAGGGAGAGGGTGCACTATAGAGTTGAGTGAGGGATGCCTTATAGGGAGTACCCAGAACCTAATAATAGTTAGGAATATTCAGTAGGGGGATTAGGGCTGCTTACCAAGAGTTAGGATTGGCCAATAAGAGTTAGGAGATTGACTTATAAGTGTTAAGGTGGATATTGTAAGTGTTAGAATGCCACATAAAAGTGGTGGTGGTGGTGGGCGGGGGGGATTTACAGGCACCAGGAGTGCCATCATTGTTGATTTCTTGTGTTTGGCTTTCAGACACCCTGAGTAAAAGTGTTTGACCCCCTGACCCCAGGTCACACCTTGACCCCATCGTTCCAGGTCACCCAACGTACTTCAGGTCATAATATCACTACAAAGATAACAACCACGTTACAGACCTGTTCTTCCAAACGAAAGTACTCATATAGTTGGCATTTTCGTCCGAAATGACCAATATGTAGTGATGGACCACCAGAGAGTTGACTTGTATCATTAGATTTGGGCTAAACAGGAAAGGTTTTTAATCGCAACATAAATCTAGGAACTAATCTAACCTAACTTAGTCTCTAGTAAAATACACGATATCATAGGCCTCATATAGTATATATATATATATATATATATATATATATATATATATATATATATATATATATATATATATATATATATATATATATATATATATATATATGCGCTATACTAGGCAAAGGAATATTTAAATTAGTTTTTTAGCTATATTGTTTCCTCAGCAGTGGACAGTGATACTCCTGCCACCAGTACCCCTGCCACCAGTACCCCTGCCACCAGTACCCCTGCCACCAGTACCCTGCCACCAGTACCCTGCTACCAGTACCCTGCCACCAGTACCCTGCCACCAGTACCCTGCCACCAGTACCCTGCCACCAGTACCCCTGCCACCAGTACCCTGCCACCAGTACCCTGCTATCAGTACCCCTGCCACCAGTACCCTGCCACCAGTACCCTGCTACCAGTACCCCTGCCACTAGTACCCTGCCACCAGTACCCCTGCCACCAGTACCCCTGCCACCAGTACCCCTGCCACCAGTACCCTGCCACCAGTACCCTGCCATCAGTACCCTGCTACCAGTACCCTGCCACCAGTACCCTGCCACCGGTACCCTGCCACCAGTACCCTGCCACCAGTACCCTACAACAGCTTGTTTCACTCTGTATTCTCCCTCCTTTCACTCCCATATTATAGAACACATAACTAACCTTACAAAATAACTATATTAAAATTTTAGATGCAGACACTTTTGAGTGATAAGTTGAACTGTTAGGTTTAGAACCCATAATCTGCCCGTAAGGACCATTAACTGTCATAACTTTCCCATTACTCTTCTATTGCTTGCATTCTTCCTTCCCTTAAACCCTCGTGTTTCCCCTCTTCCCGTCCCCTTCCCTTCCCTTCCCCTCACCACCTTCCAGGGGGCGGCCTTCCCCTCTCTCTCCCCAACATGGCCGCCAAGGGCACGACCATGGCAATTTGCACGGTGGGTCCCCTTTCTGAAATAAATATTTCATGCCAAATGTTACCATTCCGTGTTGTGTCTATGACACTGTTGCCATACCCTCTGACACTGTTGCCATACCTCTGACACTGTTGTCATACCCTCTGACACTGTTGCCATACCCCCTGACACTGTTGCCATACCCTCTGACACTGTTGCCATACCCCCTGACACTGTTGCCATATCCTCTGGCACTGTTGCCATACCCCCTGACACTGTTGCCATACCCTCTGACACTGTTGCCATACCTCTGACACTGTTGCCATACCCCCTGACACTGTTGCCATACCTCTGACACTGTTGCCATACCCCGTGACACTGTTGCCATACCTCTGACACTGTTGCCATACCTCTGACACTGTTGCCATACCTCTGACACTGTTGCCATACTCCCGACACTGTTGCCATACTTCAGAGGTGTTTTATAGTGCTTCATAACACTTTTATCATACCTTGTGCTCTATTACACCCTGAGTTAGGAGCACCATGGTCTCAATGTTGCATTGAGTTACGAACTCCATGGTCTCAATGTTGCACTGAGTTACGAGCTCCATGGTCTCAATGTTGCACTGAGTTACGAACTCCATGGTCTCAATGTTGCACTGAGTTACGAACTCCATGGTCTCAATGTTGCACTGAGTTACGAACTCCATGGTCTCAATGTTGCACTGAGTTACGAACACCATGGTCTCAATGTTGCACTGAGTTACGAACACCATGGTCTCAATGTTGCACTGAGTTACGAACACCATGGCCTCAGTGTTGCACTGAGTTACGAACACCATGGTCTCAATGTTGCACTGAGTTATGAACACCATGGCCTCAGTGTTGCACTGAGTTATGAACTCCATGGTCTCAATGTTGCACTGAGTTACGAACTCCATGGTCTCAATGTTGCACTGAGTTACGAACACCATGGTCTCAATGTTGCACTGAGTTACGAACACCATGGTCTCAATGTTGCACTGAGTTACGAACACCATGGCCTCAGTGTTGCACTGAGTTACGAACACCATGGCCTCAATGTTGCACTGAGTTACGAACACCATGGTCTCAATGTTGCACTGAGTTACGAACACCATGGTCTCAATGTTGCACTGAGTTACGAACACCATGGCCTCAATGTTGCACTGAGTTACGAACACCATGGTCTCAATGTTGCACTGAGTTACGAACACCATGGCCTCAGTGTTGCACTGAGTTACGAACTCCATGGTCTCAATGTTGCACTGAGTTACGAACTCCATGGTCTCAATGTTGCACTGAGTTACGAACACCATGGTCTCAATGTTGCACTGAGTTACGAACACCATGGTCTCAATGTTGCACTGAGTTACGAACACCATGGCCTCAGTGTTGCACTGAGTTACGAACACCATGGCCTCAATGTTGCACTGAGTTACGAACACCATGGTCTCAATGTTGCACTGAGTTACGAACACCATGGTCTCAATGTTGCACTGAGTTACGAACACCATGGCCTCAATGTTGCACTGAGTTACGAACACCATGGTCTCAATGTTGCACTGAGTTACGAACACCATGGTCTCAATGTTGCACTGAGTTACGAACACCATGGCCTCAATGTTTCACTGAGTTACGAACACCATGGCCTCAGTGTTGCACTGAGTTACGAACACTTGCAAAAATTCAAAGGTTTCCGTCATGAAACTGAACTCTCATCACGTTATTAAATCAATCAGAAACTATAATTTGTGTACAAATGTAAGTGTTACTATTCTATTTGTCCCTAGATATATGTTTACAATATTTGTTATAGTGTAAAGATATCAAATTATTTCTGGTTTGAGTTACGGAGCTGGGAGACGCTGGGTCAGTCTGGCAGCGTCATGGTTGGCTAAACATTGTTTACAATTGAACACGAGTCAGTCAAGCATGAAAAGGAACAACCCTGGAAACACAAACCGAAACTGTCTCTATTTTCCGCTTGTTACAACTTGTAATAAAGTTGTTACATCTTGGCTTAACGTGTTTATGACGTATTAGAACGTTGTTACAACTTGCTATATTGGTTGTTATAACTGGTTAGGAGGTGTTAAAACTTGTTCGAACGTTGTACCAACGTCGCAGTTTCGGTGTGTGTTTGGCGGGAAATCCACAAGGGCCGTGACGAGGATTCGAACCTGCGTCCAAGAAACGCAAAGGAAACCAATTTTTGATCCCGTCAACAGTAAGGAGTACTGCCGTTCCCACCTAGAAATTAGATTAATGATAACGTCATTTAAATAGCTAATAACCTGCCATTTTATTAAGGCACAAAGGGGAGGAAGAGTTAAGGGCACATCACTGTTGCACTAGAGTGCAATTAACCCTTCCACGAGTGATCAATTAATTAGCGCTCTCATTCTCTCAAATTGGTAACTGCGGAGCTTTTACTCAAGAGGATGGAGTTCCTGGGAAAGATTACAGATCAACCCAGATGTGCTGTGCATGCCTGGCTCTCAGCTTCTGGTATAAGAGGGACAGAAATAAGGATTTACAAAAATATTCAGTAAATAAGGGACCTGTGGTTAGATTCATGAAGCAGTTACGCAAGTACTTACGAACGTGTACATCTTTCCTCAGTCTTTGATGGGTTTGGTTGCATTTAGTAAACAGTTTACAAGCATGTAAACTTTCCAATCAACTGTTGTTATTGTTACAAACAGCTTCCTGGTGCTTCGGAGCTCATTTACTGTTAAATAATTGTAAACAAAGCCACCAAAGATTGAGAAAAGATGTACAGGTTCGTAAGTGCTTTCGTAACTGAATCTGGCCCAGGATACAGTCAAGGCAGCTCCGCAATACAATCTATCCCCAAGCTATATTCGAACAAGTTACAGTCAACCCAAAAGCACTTTAATAGCTTTTACTGTATTGTGTTTTCAAAACTGAGTCATTCTCAAATATAAATTAATAATATATGTTAGAATTTGGTGTATAGTTAGACCTAAATTAGGTTGGGTTAAGTGTTTAGATTACCTAAAGAGAGTTTCAGGAGTTCTTCTACTCCCCGAGCCCGCCCTGAGGTTAGGCTAGGCTCTGTTGGCAATTATTTGTATTTGTAGACCAGACCGCACACTAGAAGGTGAAGGGACGACGACGTTCCGGTCCGTCCAGGACCATTCTCAAGTCGAATGGTTTGATCGACTTGAGAATGGTCCAGGACGGACCGAAACGTCGTCGTCCCTTCATCTTGTAGTGTGTGGTCTGGTCAACATACTTCAGCCACGTTATTGTGACTCATCGCCTGCATTTGTATGTGGGTGAAGCATTTGCTCAGGTGCGATCAAACAGAGGTTGTGAGCAAAGCATTGTTCGAAAATAGTTCAAACATTATCAGTTGTGAGTCGTGTGCAATGTTTGTTTTACTTATAAACTAGGGGATTAGATGCTTTATGAATAAGATTTTGACCTTTATTGATGAGGACAGATTGCAGTAATGGTACCACTCAGGAATTGCAAGACTGTTCTTCGATCTCTGGGATTCTGTTCACCGCATAACACTCCAGAGGTGTTCTCAAGCAAGGGCTTCAGAGACATTCTGATTGGCGAGCCCTACATAGCGCGACTGAAAAGGATTTTTTTTTTAATTTTATTTATGTTAGTGAATTACCTATTTTGTAAATGTCTATAAAATGCATTACATTGCCAAGTGGAAAGGTGAGCAATATCAGATGAAGGACAATTCATTGTCAAGACTTTTTTGTATTTTTAATTAATGGAATTAGATATATTCGCATTTATATATATAAATCTCGCCCCTCATCGTTCTATCACCTCTGAACATCAACAACCTTTCATTCCCTTCTACGTCTCTAGCAACCCTTATTCCATCACCTGTCCACAGCCTATCCCCCCTCATTCCTTCCCCTTCCCATTACCTCGTTCTCTCTGATTCGTTACCCATCCTCACTGTGTTTCCAATCCTTCACCGTTCCCTCTATATATAGTCTGTCCTCCCTAATTCCTCTACGTTCTTGGTAAGCACAACTTCTTCATCCCTTGCATTAGTTTCCACATTCCGTCTTCCTCCCTTCTATCTTTCCCTCTCGCCCTTCTCTGTCTCTCTCCCGTTCACTCCCACTTTCTCCCCCCCCCCCCCATGGCATTTTAAACTGACTAAGAGCAGCACCTTAGAGCAGCACCTAAGAGCAGCACCTAAGAGCAGCACCTAAGAGCAGCATCTAAGAGCACTCTTGCCCTATAAATTGCTGCTCAAACGGTTTATTCCAATATTTTGTAAATCCCAAATTTGATGGTTAGATCGTGGCATGGTTGAGAGAGAGAGAGAGAGAGAGAGAGAGAGAGAGAGAGAGAGAGAGAGAGAGAGAGAGAGAGAGAGAGAGAGAGAGAGAGAGAGAGAGAGCTAGTGGGAGATTCATTAATAGAACATTCGTGTCACCATAGAAACACGATAAACAATGGACTTTTGGATTATGTCTACAAATTCCGGCTCGAATCCTTGGCAGGAAGAATCAGACAGGAGTGGAATAGATCTGTATGGTGTAAATACACCACAGGGCTGATCCCAAAAGGATTTACACAATTGGTAAATGTCCCATCCATTGGCCAGGTCCAATTCTTTAAAATTTTCCAATTTAAATTAACTTTCATATTTTTGTTAAATTCGCTTCTGGACTTCATTGCTTAGTTTCAAAATGTACTTTTCAATTCCACCAGTCAAGTGCTCTTGTCAAGTACTGTAACGCTGACTCCGTAATGCCTCCCACTGATGCTGCCTCTCATTAATGCTGCCTCCCACTGATGCAGCATCCTAAACTGCCTCTCCTTTGCAAAATTTAATTACCCAGTAATTATGGAGTTTGGAAACGTCAGCTGACGAGGCTTCAACAGCGAGAGTTGTATACTGTATATTCTCCTGCTCTCTGATAGCAGGCTGGGATCATTTTCAGACATTTTGGTCCAATGTTTTTTTGTTATTTTGAGGCCGCGTGCTATTCTCAGACACGATGCTAAAGGATTTACAAATGCAGCCTGAACACAGACTGCAGATGAGGGTATTTCAGTGTTGTAAATATCATATATGATATTTCATATATGAAATATGAAATATCATCATATTTCCTTTTGATGTTAATTCAAAACAAATGAATTATGACGAAAGTGATACTTCAAATTAACACAGTTATGAGAATTTTTTACCTACAAAAAAAAAAACTGATCCAATGTGTTCTAATGAACAAAAATCAATTATATAAATAATCATTTTTTTCTGTTCAAATCTATTAATGCGAGAAAATGATATTTTTTATCCGTCAAAATCTATTAATATTATAAAATATTTATATTTTCTGGCTATGCCTGAAACCATACATGTTGAATATTGAGGATTGACAGGTGTGGCAGTAACTCCCAGAGCGGAGAAGTGGAGAAGGACCGATAAAACAAACACTAGAGGAATTAAACCTTATATTACTATAAGTGACAGAAGAATCAGAGTAGACATCATCACGACATACAAAATATTATTGAGGGGAGACCTAAAGAAATCAACTGAACAAACAAAAAGATGGAAGTTAACATCATATACGAGTTCAAATGAAGATATGATGAAGCTTAAAGAATTTTCCAACCTGTGGGCACACACACACACACACACACACACACACACACACACACACACACACACACACACACACACACACACTCTCTCACCTACAGGTCAAAAGCAAAGTGCTCCTTTGGCGCAGACAGCGTCAGCTAAAAATTCAAAGATGTTGAAAGCCTCTTTTTATATATAAAAACCAGAATCTTCACACCATTTCATTCCTCTTCCCAATAATATTTTAACGTCCATATTTTAATAATCAAACCCTCTTAAGAATCACAACTGAAGATTTGATATCCCATGCAGAGATACTTTCAAGAATGCATATATATCCTCAGCATGCCGTTTAGACCCACATGTTCTTCACTGTCTAATATATTCACATCTTTATTCACTGCCTTTACTGACAGAAGAGTCACAGATACTGAGACGCTCTCCATTGGCTCCTTGTAACACCATTAACAACTAACTGGATCACTATTCAGCACATTATCAACATAATGCCGTTGCTCTTCCCAGGCAACTGTTGCTAGCCCTCCCGTCCATAGAGAGGATAGTCTCCTTTTCCTCTCTCTCTCAGGGTCCATGGTCGCACCTGGTGTTTCAGTATCAGAAAGTAACGATGATTTAATGTGATCGACGTCGATTGAATGAAGAAATAATGTTACTCTTGGATATTGTGCCTATTGGAGGGAAGGTTTACTCCTTGCGCAGGCGAGGAGTCACAATAACGTGGCTAAAGAATGTTGACCAGACTACACGCTAGAAGGTGAAAGGTCGACGACGTTTCGGTCCGTCCTGGACCATTCTCAAGTCCTGGACTTGAGAATGGTCCAGGACGGACCGAAACGTCGTCGTCCCTTCACCTTCTAGTGTGTGGTCTGGTCAACAGTTTCCCCCTTTCTCTTCCCCATCCCATCCAGAGCTCTGGGAGGATACCCATCCCTCCCAATCTATGCAAAAGAACGAAACTACCTCAAAATCTCAAGAACACCCTCCCATGTTCGACGAGGCTACTTTCCCTCCCACGCCATACAATGCCATGTTCCACTAGACCACACCCACCCCTTCCAATCCCATGTTAGGCTAGGCTAAACCATCCTTCCCACCCTATCCCCTTATCCAGGCCCCATGCATATTCAGCATCCCATGTTATTCTCACTGCCTCTCATTTTCATGTAAATTACACAAGTGAACCTTCATCTCAACAAAGATGCCGTTGCTCTTTACAGCAGTAAACCACTACACCTGGTCTACATGTGACTTATATTTACATCTCTCTCATCTCAACGTGGACATTTTTGGGTTTGTTTCTGTGAAACGGGAGAAGCTCGAGGTAATGTTTGCTTACTGTATACGTCAGAGATTCTGATGGTTCGAAATGTCTCGTTAATTCTTCTTTACTTCTCTTCAGAGATTCTGATGGTTCGAAATGTCTCGTTAATCGTTGTTTAAACTTCTTCAAACAGCTTTCGCGTCTTTTAACGTCGGGCTTGGAGACCTTTTTTTGTTGTTCTGCGAGTTTTAAGATTTTTAATATAAACTTTCTTGCTGTTTCAAAATTTATTTTGTTTCAGAGAATTTATTGTTTTGACGATAACTTTAGTTCCTGAGGCCTCCATGCATGGAGGGTGTGTGTGTGTGTGTGTGTGTGTGTGTGTGTGTGTGTGTGTGTGTGTGTGTGTGTGTGTGTGTGTGTGTGTGTGTGTGTGTGTGTGTTTGCGCGCGGTCAGTACACGAAGAACAATGCTACGATTAAATATGGAGCCGGGGCACCACCTTCTAACCCTCTGTCACCATTATCATCACCATTCACATCCTCCTCCACCTCCAGAATGGCCGCTACCGGCAACTACAGCATGCCTCAACCGCCAGACTCATGCAATACTCCGGAAAGTGTAGCGGAAAAGGTTGACTGTAGAGTGTAGGAAGGTCACTAGCACAGAGACACTAACATACACACACAGATTAGCAAGTACAACAGCTCCTGGCAGATCAGCAATGTTAATTTTCAGCGGGTCGAGGCAAAATCTGGATCCATAAACGTGACTACGTGAATAATAATCAGATTTTATATTCTGTGAACTGGAGATATGATCAAACGCTGGGAAGTCTCTGTCTCTGTGTGTGTGTGTGTCTCTCTCTCTCTCTCTCTCTTAGATAGACTTTTAAAATGTACGAAAGCTTGGCAGATGCAGTTTGATCCTGAAAAATGAAGTATGTGAAGCAAGATAATGATGATATAGTTACAAGATATCAGCTGGATAGTATTCAAATTGCCGGAGCCACAAGTAGTAAGGATCTGAAGGCAAAAAATCATGCATAAATATTCGAAATGAACCAAATAGGATACTGGGATTTATTTTCAGAAGTGTTAGCAATACCAATTATTATTTTTCAGCTTGACCTTAGATTATGCAGTTCTGTTCTGGTCGCCATATTATAGAATGAACGTCAATTCACTTGAAAGAGTTGAAAGAAGAATTACAAAATTATCCAAGGAATTGGAAAATGTTCACATGAAGAAAGATTAATAATGCTTAATTTATATTAGCGAGAAAGGTGAAGAGTGTTTAGGAGTGACATGACTTAAAAGTATCAGGGAATGAAAGATTATGACAAACGTGGTATTAACAGCGTGTTAAATATATCAGCACAAACCTAGGGATATAAACTGGACAAGTTAACATTCCGGAAAGACCTGGGTAAATACTGGTTTAAATATCTGGTGGCTGATCAATGGTAACATAATAGAGGGGGAATCACTTGATTGTTGAAAGCGTAGATTATAAATACATATGATTGAGTTGCAATAGTTGCCCCTCTACAGTTTCCTTGATTCTTATGTTCTCTCTATTTCTCTCTCCCTCTCTCCATTTTTTCTATTTCCCCTGCCTCTCTCTATCCCTCCCTCCTTCTCTCTTCGTAGATCCCTTCTTCCATTCCTACTTCCATATTTATTTTTCTTCCTCCCTCTCTTTCATTTTCCCTCTCTCCTTATTTTTCACCATTGCTTCCTCTCTCTCTTATCCTCACTCCTTCCCTCCCACTCTTCGTCCCTCGCTCCCTCCTTATACCTATTCCTATCCTCCCTCCTTCCTCTTGCTTCATCCCTTCATTACACGAATCATCGTTAATTCTTTGATTTACCTCTGCCCTTCTTCCCCTTCTCTTATTACCATTCTCTCCCCCGTTCTCTCTCTTTTATTTCTCTTCCAATATTTCCAATTCCTCTCTGAGTTTTGGAAGGGAGTTCTACCCTGCATGTGTTTGATGTTTCTGTTTGACTCGTGTCCAATTATGAAGTGGTAGATGCTCTCGTGGTAGATGCTCTCGTGGTAGATGCTCTCGTGGTAGATGCTCTTGTGGTAGATGCTCTCGTGGTAGATGCTCTCGTAGTAGATGCTCTCGTAGTAGATGCTCTCGTAGTAGATGCTCTCGTGGTAGATGCTCTCGTGGTAGATGCTCTCGTGGTAGATGCTCTTGTGGTAGATGCTCTCGTGGTAGATGCTCTCGTAGTAGATGCTCTCGTAGTAGATGCTCTCGTAGTAGATGCTCTCGTAGTAGATGCTCTCGTGGTAGATGATCTCGTAGTAGATGATCTCGTGGTAGATGCTCTCGTGGTAGATGATCTCGTGGTAGATGCTCTCGTAGTAGATGCTCTCGTGGTAGATGATCTCGTGGTAGATGCTCTTGTGGTAGATGCTCTCGTGGTAGATGATCTCGTAGTAGATGCTCTCGTGGTAGATGATCTCGTGGTAGATGATCTCGTGGTAGATGCTCTCGTGGTAGATGCTCTCGTGGTAGATGATCTCGTGGTAGCAGTAGCAATTATAATTGTTAGTGGCTGGTGGGTGGGAGGTTGTTAATAGGGTAGAAAAAGTAGTACTGGTGGTAGTAGTGGTAGTGGAAGTAGTTGTAGTAATAGCAACGGTAGTGGTTGCTGTAGTAGCAGTAAGAGTGGTAGCACTTGTAGTAGTATCAGTATTAGCTCCAGGAAAAGTAGAATTAGCAGAAGGGGTAGAAATAGTCGAAGTGGTCAACACAAGTAATTGTGAGAGTGGTAGTTGCATTAACATGATCATCAGCAGTGATGGACGTAGCAGTTGTAACTTAAGTACTTGAATATAGTGACGGAAGCAGAAGAAAAATTGCAGCACTATCTGCAACAGCACAAGCAGTTGCACCAGTATTACAAGCTGTAGCAGCAGCAGCAGGTACAGCAGCACTAGCAGCGACAGTTCCACCAGCAGAAGTTGCAAAAGCGACAGCAGTTGCAACAACATGAACGAAATCACAAAATTGACTTGCAGTTAATGTATGCAAATCGGTACAATTGTAAACATAATAATAACATGAAGCTCATCAGGCAGCCGGCCAGTAAAGACTAGCAACTCACTCATGTTGATAAATGCAAGTGTCTTCTGATGGTAGTTCCAGATAAACATTCCAGTGACCTCGAAGATGGCTCCAGTTGGACCTTCGAGTGACCTCGAGGATGGCTCCAGTTGGACCTTCCAGCGCCCTCTGAGGCATGCTCCAGTTGGACCTTCCAGCGTCCTCGAAGATGGCTCCAGGTTGGACCTTCCAGCGTCCTCGAAGATGGCTCCAGTTGGACCTTCCAGCGTCCTCGAAGATGACTCCAGTTGGACCTTCCTGCGCCCTCTGAGGCGTGCTGCAGTTGGACCTTCCAGCGTCCTCGAAGATGGCTCCAGTTGGACCTTCGAGTGACCTCGAAGATAGCTCCAGTTGGACCTTCCAGCGCCCTCTGAGGCATGCTCCAGTTGGACCTTCCAGCGCCCTCTGAGGCGTGCTCCAGTTGGACCTTCCAGCGTCCTTGAGGATGGCTCCAGTTGGACCTTCCAGCGCCCTCGAGGATAGCTCCAGTTGGACCTTCCAGCGCCCTCTGAGGCATGCTCCAGTTGGACCTTCCAGCGCCCTCGAGGATGGCTCCAGTTGGACCTTCCAGCGCCCTCGAGGATGGCTCCAGTTGGACCTTCCAGCGCCCTCGAGGATGGCTCCAGTTGGACCTTCCAGCGCCCTCGAGGATGGCTCAAGTTGGACCTTCCAGCGCCCTCGAGGATGGCTCCAGTTGGACCTTCCAGCGCCCTCTGAGGCGTGCTCCAGTTGGACCTTCCAGCACACTCTGAGGCGTGCTCCAGTTGGACCTTCCAGGAGAAGAGTCAAGCGCTGACGCAAAAGGAACCGAAAGTAAACGGCACTTAAGCATTATCACGGCCGCCAAGGGAAGAATTCTTTGTGAGAATTTTAATAGGGATATGCAAAGGATTTCCAGGTAGTAGGAAGGGAGGGGAATAGGAGGTGGAGGAGGTGGACTGGTTTTATGGGTGGTAAAAGGCTGGTTGGGCAAGGATGGTGGGCGAGATAGTGGTTGAGAGGTGGTTGTGCTTATCTACCAGTGCTTGTCGACTGAAGTCTACTGGAAGCAAAGAACCTTTTTTTTCTAAACACTCTCGCACAGCTATTGGTACCTGGAGCTAATGTGATAATGGATTGGTCGAGTTGTCGAGTGGAGGAGTGGGTGGGGTCGAGAAGATGGGTTTATGGGGTCGAGTGGATGAGTAGGTAGTTAATGGCGACAATGGGCAAGGGATTAGATAATTAGTAGACACAGCGATTAAGGACGAGAGCGAGTAATGGCGACAGTGATTAATGATGAGAGTAGTTAACGAGAACGGCAAATACCACCACGACATGAAGGCATCCCGAGTGAAGATTACCCCACAGGGAAGAAAATTAAGTACTGTGGTTCCTGCAGGAAATCCTTAAAGAGATCTTTTGGAGCTCCTCATACATATTCAGTCCTGCTCCTCCCCCACGTGGTTCCTGCCTCACCCACAGCACATTTCTTGCTCTAAATTTATGTACATTGTGTTAAAGCAGCGAGAGTCATATTCTGAACAGCTTTCTCCTTATTTCAGTCTCATGCTGTTGACTAGTTGCACCTAGAAGAGGTTGCAGGACTGAACTTCAGCTCCTGGGCCCCCCCCCCCTCTCTCTTACATTTATAACTGTCGGTTGTCTAATGCAGTGATTACAGACCCACTCTTCGTTCTATGTTATATTTGTGTTAGTCCTCAATATTCCAATGAATCATTATACTTCTCTCACACAAAGGAAGTTCTTCCTGGTATTCCTGTCGTCCATGGGCCTCCATCAGAGACTCTTCGATGTCCCTGAGTATTATTCATATCTGGATCAATTCCCCACTGGCTTTTCTTAAAGAAACAAAGTTCAGCTTCTCAGTCTGTTTCAGTTTCTTGGGCTATTCTTGTAGCAAACTAAAGCCCTTTATTTATTTGCCTTTAAAGCTTTGAAGTCAGCTATCCATACAAGTGCTGCTTACTCTAGCACTGTTTGAACGTATGTTGTGAACAGTATTTTGAAAGCATCCTTGTCTAGTTTCCTAAAGACTGACTTGATATTAGACAGCTCAGCATATGCTGCTGTGATTTTATAACATTATAGCAACACATGCTGATGACTGTTGCGATATAATCCCATGCTGTATCGATGAGATAATGTGCAGCATTACCTTGAGGTTACCTTGAGGTTATCTTGAGGTACTTCCGGTGCTTAGCGTCCCCGCGACCCGGTCGTCGACCAGGCCTCCTGGTTGCTGGACTGATCAACCAGGCTGCTGGACGCGGCTGCTCGCAGCCTGACGTATGAGTCACAGCCTGGTTGATCAGGTATCACAGCCTGGTATCAGGATCATTATAGTATGTTCTATCACCGTGTGCCTCCAGTGATAGATTCGGTTTGATATCTACTCCGGGTATGTTTCTTGTCCTGACACTGGTGGGTTCCTTCCCTTCACTGTGCTCTGCCGGCATCCTGTCACGTGTTGTTATTCTCGTGACATTGCATTTGTCTGCGTTGAAGTCTAACAACCATTCATACACCAACACCTACTTTCTAAATCTTCCTGGAAGATCTTCAGTCAGATATGCTTGCAGATAATCCATTAGCATGCAATGTGTCCAAACTTTCATTTGTTGTTTGACATCCGCGATCATTAGAATAATGTAGATTTGTCATACAGGACTTTATTCAATAAACCATCATTTTGTGAATGATTTTTTACCGAAAATTATTCTATTTTAAACAGATTTAGTATTCCGCTGTGCGTATGCTACTGCACACACACACACACACACACACACACACACACACACACACACACACACACACACACCCTTAACCGTACGGGTACGAGCCCGTACCTTGTCAAGCACATGACGAAGCTGGAAAAAGTCCAAAGGTATGCCACTAGACTGGTCACAGAACTAAGAGGCATGAGTTACGAGGAAAGGCTGCGGGAAATGCATTTTACGACACTGGAAGACAAAAGAGTGAGGGGAGACATTATCACTACCTACAAAATCTTCAGGGGAATTGACAGGGGTAGACGAGAATAAAATATTCAACACTGGCGGTACGCGAACAAGGGGACACAGGTGGAAACTGAGTTCCCAAATGAGCCACAGGGACGTTAGAAAGAACTTTTTTCAGTGTCAGAGTAGTTAACAGGTGGAATGCATTAGGCAGAGATGTGATGGAGGCTGACTCCATACACAGTTTTAAATGTAGATATGATAGAGCCCAATAGGCTCAGGAATCTGTACACCAGTTGACTGATAGTTGAGAGGCGGGACCAAAGAGCCAGAGCTCAACCTCCGCCAACACAACTAGGTGAGTACACACAGACACACACACACACACACACACCTCAAGAGACTAAAAAAAAAATACATATCGTGATGACAGATCTTCTCTCTCCTCATTTTGAGTTCTCGAGCACAAGGCCTTTTTTACCCTCAGCCACTCGGGAAGAGGCATATAGAGATCTCGCCGAAAATTGCCTCCGACGGCTAATAATTCTCGCAGACTCCGGGGAAACGGATAAAATTCTCAAGGACAAACATTTCACCCAGTAATGCTCCCCAGAGAGGTTTGGAAAATTTGTTGCGGAAATATAGAAAGCATTGTGGCAGGGGGGGGGGGGGGGGTGACGTCCTCTCTACCCCCCCCCCCAATGTGAGGGAAATATGCTGTATATGTCATGGTGATAATTGTACACGCACACGGTTACATGTGCACACAGACACGCAGGCACATGAGGCGAGTGCACACGCATTCACTTACATGTGCACACAGACACGCACACACGCGGGGATGGGGGGTTGGGGGGGGGGGGGAATACATACACAAATATAAGACAAGCGACGACCGTCTTAATTACACTACTGATAATCTTCACCTTAAGAATATTACACACTCAAGTTATTATTAAGAATCCACGATTGGCTCGCCAGAAACCAATAAATATTTAATAACCCGACGTCCTTGTGGAAGCGCGGTCCCCCCCCCCTCTAGCTGCTCCCCAGGGGGGCCACCAACCCCTCTAGCTGCTAGCCGACACTGAGCCCTCTAGCTGTTAGCCAAGGGGACACCGACCCCTCTAGCTGCTCGCCAAGGGGACACCGACCCCTCTAGCAGCTAGCCAGGGGGCACCGAGCCCTCTAGCTGCTAACCAGGGGGACACCGACCCCCCTCTAGCTGCTAGCCAGGGGGGACACCGACCCCTCTAGCTGCTAGCCAGGGGACACCGACCCCTCTAGCAGCTAGCCAGGGGGGACACCGACCCCTCCAGCTGCTAGCCAGGGGACACCGACCCCTCTAGCAGCTAGCCAGGGGGGACACCAACCACATGTGGTTACATTCTATTTCTAATAAGGAAGCTCTTCGGTCATCAAATGAAAATAAATTCTCTTAGCAATGGGTAAGGTTGTATCCGAGACCTCACCCATTCAGTTTCATGCCAGATCTGCTAGCAATTAACCTAACTGATCAAGCCGGGCTTACATTAAATACTGGATAAGGCAAATGGCACAAACTTGTTCAAGTCTTTCTCAATCGAGCGAATTTAATTTGATCATTGTCTACCATCAAATCATACCACAGAAAACGGATCATAACGCTAAATTTGTTCTTAGAGAAAATGGGTATGTAGGTTCTATCAGTGATGGGATGAATGTTCCATTCTGTGTGTGTGTTTTTATTATTTGTGTCTGCAGAATCGAGCTATTAACTCTTGGACCCCGCCTTTCTAACCAATCTATTTTTCTTCTATTTTATCTACTACATATATTTCTCTCTAACACACACACACTGTGTGTGTGTGAGTGTGAATGTGTGTGTGTGTGTGTGTGTGTGTGTGTGTGTGTGTGTGTGTGTGTGTGTGTGTGTGTGTGTGTGTGTGTGTGTGTGTGTGTAATTACCTAAGTGTAGTTACAGGATGAGAGCTACACTCGTGGTGTCCCGTCTTCCCAGCACTCTTTGTCATATAACGCTTTGAAACTGACGGTCTTGGCCTCCACCACCTTCTCACCTAACTTGTTCCAACCGTCTACCACTCAGCGAAATTGAATTTTCTTATATTTGTTCGGCATCTGTGTTTAGCTAGTTTAAATCTATGACCTCTTGTTCTTAAAGTTCCAGGTCTCAGGAAATCTTCCCTATCGATTTTATCAATTCCTGTTACTATTTTGTATGTAGTGATCATATCACCTCTTTTTCTTCTGTGTGTGTGTGTGTGTGTGTTCACCTAGTTGTGCTTGCGGTGGTTGAGCTCTGCTCTTTCGGCCCGCCTCTCAACTGTCAATCAGCTGTCACTAATTATTACTATTTTTTCACACACACCCAGGAAGCAGCCCTTAATAATTGTCTAACTCCCAGGTACCTATCCACTGCTAGATAACAGAGGCATCAGGGTAAAAGAAACTCTGCGCATTTGTTTCCGCCATCGCCGGGGATCGAACTTTGGTCCAGAGGACTACGTATCCAGCGTGCTGTCCACTCAGTCACCAGGCTGAGTGTGTAAGGTGTGTGTGTGCACTCACCTAGATGTGCTTCTAAGGTCAAGCATCTGCTCTTAAGGAAAAAACGTATCTGGCGATGCCTGGGGATCAAACCCTGGCACCTTCATCTTCACAGCGAGCTGCTTCACCACTGAGCAACATTATAATTGTCCAATTAAAGATTTAAATTCAAATAAGATTTTTGTTTAGAGTATGTTTTTCTAAATCGTTATCGGTAGTTTGTGTTCTTATCAACCAAGATGATTGACGAGGCATTTCTCCGAATATATTCTGCACTATGGCTTCCCATCTCTTTAATAGCATCGAATTTACATTCAAAGTTTCTTTGGCTGTCAAGTTCTGTCGAAAGACATACTGGCAGAATTTTTTTTTCAGTTGTCAAACTTTAATTATTATTATATTTATTGCATTGAACACATGGATAACGATCACTGTTAATATTTAGAATTCTTGCATATGAACTTATCCTATTTGTATAGGAAGTATAGCTAATAGCTAGAGAAGCTGAGAGTTATCCCCTCCGCTCTTCAGTTTGTCACAAATCAATGACCATTTTCTATAATAAAAGTTGCTCGTTTTCTATGTATCGTTTGAGTTCTGGAGGGCAGACTCTTCTATGCTACCTTCATGAAGTATCTTGTGCAAATAATTGGAATTCATGGGTTATATTAAGGAGCAGAAACCAAAGAAAAATAGTAAAAAACTAGTAAACAATTTTACAACTCCACAGTATTCACGATGATATGAAGAATCATTATAATACCGACAAAAGATAATGTTAACAATACAGTCAGGAAAGGAAAGTAGCAGGAGCAGTATTGAATGTGTATCCAACACTTTCATTTAAAGATTAAAAAAAAACCCTCCTTCCACTTAATAAACTCATACCCCCAGCCCCTTGTTCTCATGTCCTAGCTCCTTGCCCTCATATCCCAGCTCCTTGTCCCCATATCCCAGCTCCTTGTTCTCATATCCTAGCTCCTTGCCCTCATATCCCAGCTCCTTGTTCTCATATCCTAGCTCCTTGCCCTCATATCCCAGCTCCTTGTCTTCATATCCCAGCTCCATGTCCCCATATCCCAGCTCCTTGTCCTCATATCCCGGCTCCTTGTCCCCATATCCTAGCTCCTTGTCCTCATATCCCAGCTCCTTGTCCTCATATCCCAGCTCCTTGTCCCCATATCCTAGCTCCTTGTTCTCATATCCCAGTTCCTTGTCCTCATATCCCGGCTCCTTGTCCTCATATCCCGGCTCCTTGTCCTCATATCCTAGCTCCTTATCCTCATATCCCAGCTCCTTGTCCTCATATCCCTGCTCCTTGTCCTCATATCCCAGCTCCTTGTCGTCATATCCCAGCTCCTTGCCCTCATATCCTAGCTCCTTGTCCTCATATCCCAGCTCCTTGTCCTCATATCCTAGCTCCTTATCCTCATATCCCAGCTCCTTGTCCTCATATCCCTGCTCCTTGTCCTCATATCCCAGCTCCTTGCCCTCATATCCCAGCTCCTTGCCCTCATATCCTAGCTCCTTGTCCTCATATCCCAGCTCCTTGTCCTCATATCCCGGCTCCTTGTCCTCATATCCCGGCTCCTTGTCCTCATATCCTAGCTCCTTATCCTCATATCCCAGCTCCTTGTCCTCATATCCCAGCTCCTTGTCCTCATATCCTAGCTCCTTATCCTCATATCCCAGCTCCTTGTCCTCATATCCCAGCTCCTTGTCCTCATATCCTAGCTCCTTGTCCTCATATCCTAGCTCCTTGTCCTCATATCCCAGCTCCTTGTCCTCATATCCCTTCCAAGTTCTGTATAGTCATATTCTCACCCCTACGCTGTTCCATAATCACCACTGACCTCGACTTAATATGTAAATATAGTTTAATGAGAAGTCATTATATTTAAACCAACTAATTAAAACCATTTAATGATTAAATGATTAAAATCATCTGTATTTGATTGTAAGGATAAACCTCTCGACAGGTTTCGCAAAAACACGAATATTATCTGTCTCAAGACGTATTATAATCTATTTTAGTTTCATCTGATAGCCAATTTTATCTTCAATAATCTGAGACATCAGACGCAGTAATTGACAACTGTAATTATCTACTTAGGGAGGCCCTCTATGTGAGGGTTAGAGATTGTGTTCATTACAAATGCTTTAGTAATTGACTAAAAATAAATGACATGTATGACATCCGTTCACAAGCACACAATGTGTTTAATGGTAGGAGAGAGAGAGAGAGAGAGAGAGAGAGAGAGAGAGAGAGAGAGAGAGAGAGAGAGAGAGAGAGAGAGAGAGAGAGAGAGAGAGAGAGAGAGAGGGAGAGAGAGAGACAGAGAGAGAGAGAGAGAGAGAAACAGACAGAGACAGAGACCACACCAGCACTATGAGAACCTACCATGTACTAACGCCAGGCAAACCACCACAGCCTGCAGGAACCTCCGCCCAATGCTGCATTAACTGTGCCAGCAATTACTTCACCTGACTGCAGTCCTCAAAGGTCCCTTCAAGGTTTTACATAATAATGAGACACACTTAAATCAGATTCAACATTTGGCGTGTAGCAACGTCGATTTGAAATTATATTAAATATCAGATTTGCAACAATATTCATAGATTTTAGTGTAATGGAATCAATGATTTTCTTTAACCTATTGGAAAGACTTTTGTTGAACTGTTCGTCTGCGCCAACAGAGGTACAGACAAGTGTACCATACTAGCAACAACAGACGTACAGATACTAAGTGTACCATCCAACAGAGGTACAGGTACGAAATTGCAGTTGGAGTCTATAAGGTAAAATTTCTAGGTCGCTACACAAGGGCACCGAAAGTAATTAGCTCACACCTTACACGCTAACAAGGAGGCGGAGAGAGAGAGAGAGAGAGAGAGAGAGATAGAGAGAGAGAGAGAGGGAGAGAGAGAGAGAGAGAGAGAGAGAGAGAGAGAGAGAGAGAGAGAGAGAGAGAGAGAGAGAGAGAGAGAGAGAGAGAGAGAGAGAGAGAGAGAGAGATTAAATTGAAAATCACGAATCTCAAAATCCGGTTCCTTCCATCTATCACCCGTGTTTACTCTCCTCAACTTCAAATTCTTCAACTTGGAGCCGAAAGAACTCGTCAGCGTCGTTAAAACATCTATCCAACTCGGACTGGAAAAAAGAACCACGGCTTTGAAAACAGGTCATCAGAGGAGAAGGAAGTTGAGTAAGAGTTTAAACCTTCCTGTCACATTAATATCTGATAAGGATTTCCTTGGCTTCATTGTGAGGAATCGCCACATTGATGAGAGATAGATAGATAGATAGATAGAGAGAGAGAGAGAGAGAGAGAGAGAGAGAGAGAGAGAGAGAGAGAGAGAGAGAGAGAGAGAGAGAGATTATATGATTGATCATTCATTACGTCCATCTCCTAAAGTAGTGAAGATCTCCAAAAAAGGGACCAGTAGATTCATTGGCTTGGAAAAACCAATGAAAGGGGACGAAAAGGGAAGGGAAAAGGAGGGAGGGGACCAAGAGGAAAGGGGACGAGGAGGAAGGGGAAAGAAGAGTGAGGGGGAAGAGGAAGCGTCTCTGGGGAGAAACTTCCCCTGGACCAAGAAAAGTTACAGGGGTCAGCTGAGAACACTAACTTGCTGTTATTTTACATCTGTGTTTCTTTGCTGGCTGATGCCTCTGTGTGGCCTGAGTGGCTGATGCCTCTGTGTGGCCTGAGTGGCTGATGCCTCTGTGTGGCCTGAGTGGCTGATGCCTCTGTGTAGCCTGAGTGGCTGATGCCTCTGTGTGGCCTGAGTGGCTGATGCCTCTGTGTGGCCTGAGTGGCTGATGCCTCTGTGTGGCCTGAGTGGCTGATGCCTCTGTGTGGCCTGAGTGGCTGATGCCTCTGTGTGGCCTGAGTGGCTGATGCCTCGCTGCGGCCTGAGTGGCTGATGCCTCGCTGTGTCCTGAGTGGCTGATGCCTCACTGGGGCCTGAGCGCAGTGCCGCGATATCACTGAGGAAATGGTGACTTTTATCGCTCAGCCACCAACCCACAATCCCATTCCGAGTTCCGGTTTGATTTGTCTTCCTCTGAATGTGTTCGGTTAAGACAAGGCGCCTATTGTCCTCGCCACCTTTCCTGAATTGAACCGCAGCGTTCTGCTGATATTTCAGCCGAGACCCAAGCAGCAGACTCTTCACTCTCAAAAACGCAGACTTTAAATTAAAATTTCATGGTGATCTTGTCCTCAAACTCAGGCTACTTGCCATCATTAACCACTATATCTTTCTCCTGAAAGATATAGGATTATATCTTTCATTATATCAATCAATATATATTCATTATATCAATATATATTCATTATATCAATCAATATATATAGGATTGATTATATCAATCCTATATCTTTCTTCGTAGTAAGAGGGAGCGAGTCCTAAATATCACTTTATTATTTAAAACTAATAAAAAAATCGAAAAAAGGAGATTTAAATTGGCTGCAGCAGTGGGCAAAATAGTGGCTTGAAGAGATCAACGGGAGCAAGTGCAAAGGTATGGACATGAGGGCCGATGCTGGCGATCTGAAAGAGCATTTACCTTGGCATTCAACTCTCTGTGCGACTGATAAAGGTGACACGGGAACAAACGCTTCATTCTTAAACCACTCTCTAGAGGCACACATCAACCTGGTGACATCAGCGGCACATGCAAGACTGGCCAAGGATAGGACGGACTCAATGACCGGGAATAAGGATTATTTCACAGGTGGTGTAGAACCGACCATCTTGGGCAGGAGACAACATCTCACACATGAAGCGAAGCTAAACGTGCAGGTGAACCTGCTGTCTAAAATGACGCAGGTGAACCAGCTGTCTAAAATGACGCAGGTGAACCAGCTGTCTAAAATGACGCAGGTGACCCCAGCTGTCTAAAATGACGCAGGTGAACCAGCTGTCTAAAATGACGCAGGTGAACCAGCTGTCTAAAATGACGCAGGTGAACCAGCTGTCTAAAATGACGCAGGTGAACCAGCTGTCTAACAGGACGCAGGCAAACCAGCTGCCTAACAGGACGCAGGCAAACCAGCTGTCTAACAGGACGCAGATGAGCCAGCTGTCGTGTTAAAAAAGAGAAAGAGAGAGAGGACCAAATCACCCTTCTTTTAACCACTTAACAACCGACCCTCATTCAGGCGAGACTGATCGTTCTGGGCCGTCGAAATGGCCCTTGCAGCCTCCGGCGGGATATTCCAACACGATACTAAACACCGCTCTGTCCATCGGAGCACGGACGATACGACTAAACTTCCCTCGATTGCTACGATACCTCACAACGACCCGCCACCGGAGAGGGACGACCTTTCGTACGACTGGTTAAGTTAGATTGGAATTAAACGTCAGAGAGTGGGACTAGAGGTGCGGGATGCTGCCGACGTCTCGGGGTCACAGCATCCAGATGCCGTCTCTCGACGTCAAGAGATCACTAAACACCTGATCTGTCGCTGGGACATCAATATAAACACCTGATCTGTCGCTGGCACATCAATATAAACACCTGACCTGTCGCTGGGACATCAATATAAACACCTGACCTGTCGCTGGGACATCACTATAAACACCTGACCTGTCACTGGGACATCAATATAAACACCTGACCTGTCGCTGTGACATCACTATAAACACCTGACCTGTCGCTGGGACATCAATATAAACACCTGACCTGTCGCTGGGACATCAATATAAACACCTGATCTGTCGCTGGGACATCAATATAAACACCTGACCTGTTGCTGGGACATCAATATAAACACCTGACCTGTCGCTGGGACATCAATATAAACACCTGACCTGTCGCTGGGACACATATGATAACAGATGTGTAATACAGAAAAAACTCCTGCTTGCCAAATCCCTCCTCCAAATATAAGGAAATTTAGATATGTTTTGACCCCACGACCCGCAGGGAGGAACAGGCAAACTCGAAGTAAACAGGAAGAAACAAACAGGGAGAAACAGACAGGCATATAGACCACTAAACCCCCCCCCCCCCCCCGTCACCACAACACCATCGTACAGAACATGACGACAGTTTTCAGGCGAAAATAGTGGCCGGAACTCGATACTCTCCTTCCTGAAATCAATTTACGAGCGACTGAAAAGAACCCTAAGAGCAGGATGGGGGAGGGAAGGCCGCGCTAGACTTATAAAACAGATGTCTGAAGCCCATCACATAAATATACCTGCTGGCCTAGTAAGAAGTGGGATGAAGCAGAGTGCTTGTGTACAAGGCAATCAGATGCCCGCTAGGACATCTGATCACCTGTATTCAGGTGAATGTATTCAGGTGGATGTATTCAGGTATATACTTGAATGCGAATACGGCTCACCGGGTGAACCGCTGAATCCAAGCCTAAGATACGTGAGGTTCGGTTTATATTTCTTCTTGTAACCCGAAAGTCTTGACCAGGCAAAAATAGCAGTCATTTACGTGGTTATTTTTTCGGCTCTTGCCATACTGTTGGAATGCTAAATGTCAGCTTTCTAGCTTTCTCTTGGTCTACTGTCGCAAATTTCCAACACAGGTCTTGCATACTTGATGTGGAGTCAGAGACTCATCCTGGTCTCCAAGTTTGACTTGAAAGTAAGCCAAGTTCACCTTCCTCACAAACTCACTAAGATTCTTCCTTTGACTGGGGACAGTCACGCTGCCAGATATATATATATATATAAATGCATCTAGATGCATTTTGCAAAATGCAAAAATAAATATAGACTTTGTAAACATTCAATGGGAGACGGTCTTAAGCGACAAAGCTCCCACACAGTGAATAGCTCAATTGACAGCTGAAGCACACAAGATCTGCTTGAAGCACGTGTCTGTGAGGAGGCGTCACAACCCCACCCCCAGACAACCCCCCCCCCCCCCAGACAACAACCCACCCCAGACAACAACCCACCCCAGACAACAACCCACCCCCAGACAACAACCCACCCCAGACAACAACCCACCCCAGACAACAACCCACCCCAGACTACCCCTCCCCCCAGACAACCTCCCCCCAGACAACCCACCCCAGACACCCCACCCCAGACAACAACCCACCCCAGACTACCCCTCCCCCTAGACAACCCCCCCCCCCAGACAACCCATCCCAGACAACCCCCCCCAGACAACCCACACCAGACAACCCACCCCAGACAACCCACCCCAGACAACCCACCCCAGACAACTATCGACAGCTCTAGGTGAAGTATTCGCAGGAAACCATTACTTAAATTCCCATCCCGCTCCCCGTCCGTCGCCCGCCTTAGGAGGTATTTCCAGGACTACATGGCTAAGACTTCCTTATGGCCAGAGAGTGTGACTGTTATGGACAAGGAGAGTCTGAACTTGCGTCGAGTCTATCGTGGCGTCTGGTACCGGATATGGTGGCGTCTGGTAAGGAATGTAGTGCACTGTGGAGAAATGCCCGACAGACCACAGATAATGTTCTATCTAACACAGTGCACAGTTACAAACCCATTAAGATTTCAACTTAGATTCGACAGAGCAGAAGAAGTTGTTAAACACATATGGCAAAATCTTACTGAAGCGACCATACGAGTCATACATACTCATACTCCGCCCAAGTAAAACAGAAACAAGCAACACTTAGTGGGCCAGCCAGAGGCTTAGGGCCCGCGCAGTGGGCCAGCCAGAGGCTTAGGGCCCGCCCAGTGGGCCAGCCAGAGGCTTAGGGCCCGCCCAGTGGGCCAGCCAGAGGCTTAGGGCCCGCCAAGTGGGCCAGCCAGAGGCTTAGGGCCCGCCCAGTGGGCCAGCCAGAGGCTTAGGGCCCGCCCAGTGGGCCAGCCAGAGGCTTAGGGCCCGCCTAGTGGGCCAGCCAGAGGCTTAGCGCCCGCCCAGTGGGCCAGCCAGAGGCTTAGGGCCCGCGCAGGAATATCCCTGCATAATAAAAAGGAATGTAGTGGCGTGTGGTGAGGGATAATGTAGTGGCGTCTGGCGAGGGATAATGTAGTGGCGTCTGGTGAGGGATAATGTAGTGGCGTCTGGTGAGGGATAATGTAGTGGCGTGTGGTGAGGGATAATGTAGTGGCGTCTGTACTTCATAGGTACAATAAGGAATACAGTGGAACTTGGTAGGAAGCTAAAATATATAACAGTTAAAGAAATGTCTGTGAGCTGAGAAAGGAGAATATAATTTAAGAGGAAGATTATGAGGGATGAAAGGCATCTATCTTGAGGTTATCTTGAGATGATTTCGGGGCTTAGCGTTCCCGCGGCCCGGTCCTGGACCAGGCCTCCTTTGGGTTGCACACCCCATAGAAGCAGCCTGTAGGAGCTGTCTAACTCCCAGGTACGTATTTACTGTTAGGTGAACAGCGCATAAGTGTGAAAGAAACTTTGCTCATTTGTTTCCGCCTATACCGGGGATCGAACCCGGAACCTTAGGACTACGAATCCCGAGCGCTGTCCACTCAGCCGTCAGGGCCTCATCAGGCATGAAGAAGTTAGAGAAAGAGGAAGAGATAAAGAATCAGGAAAGAAGGGAAATAATAATAACAAGGGAGACTTAGTAGAGAACACGACAAAAGAGGAAATAAACGGATTTCCCCGCCACCACCAGCAAATTTCCCCGCCACCACCACCAGACCTCCCCTCGTGTCGCAAACTTCCCCGCCAGTACCAGATTTTCCCCGCTACACCCGCCTCTCCACACTCGCCAGCCAATAGGAAATTTGATACATTTAGTTAAAGTTTGTTGCTTCAAGCGCCGTGGATACCTACCCACACACACACACACACACACACACACACACACACACACACACACACACACACACACACACACACACACACACACACATCAATTTCGATCACTTGTAAACAAAGATTTGTCCTCTAAACTGGGAGTCAGATAAATGAACTTATTCAAACCGCCTCAAAACGTCTTTTGTTCAGTGTTGACAACCGAAAGTCTTTCACCAGTAAAGCCACATGTGATAAATTGGTCTCCAAACAGCCTGTTATGAATATCCTTAAAAAAACACTAAAATACCACCATATTTGTATATAAAGATTATCAGAAAGAGGCTAAGGAAATACTTCAGTTCCAACTATTAATGTTTGTACCACTGAAGTTAGAGTGTGTGAGTGTGTGTGTGTGAGTGTGTGTGTGTGTGTGTGTGTGTGTGTGTGTGTGTGTGTGTGTGTGTGTGTGTGTGTGTGTGTGTGTGTGTGTGTGTGTGTTGCTTTCACTCTCTGGTCTGTTCCTACACTGTCTTGGCTCCCTCATTAAAGTTGCTATCTTTATCAAAGTTTAAATCTTAAGTGTGAATCTTACTCCCAATGTTATGTCCTTGATGTCATTATGCACAATTATGTACTCATTTATGTACCTGTTGTACTCACCTAGTTGTGCTTGCGGGGGGTTGAGCTTTGGCTCTTTGGATCCCGCCTCTCGACTGTCAACCAACTGTGGTGCGGTTCTACTGTTTCTCTGTTGACCACAAGTGTATGAACAATGGTATGTAGATTCAGCACGTTTCCTACCCTCCACCGTTAGTTTACTGAGTCCTGAGTCCTGAATACTGAGTCCTAATTTATGTTTTTCTTCTCTGTAATCCTCAGTCTTTCTTTCGACTTTGAAACGAATCTTCTTAAAAGGTTTCTCGCCTATCTTGGGAGGAATCTTAAAATGTTATGTCTTCTCTTATGCAAACAAAAATATAGACTTTTTTTTCCATGCCAGACCCAAGTCTTCGGTTA
The DNA here is from genome assembly GCF_040958095.1 of Procambarus clarkii. Classification (NCBI taxonomy): domain Eukaryota; kingdom Metazoa; phylum Arthropoda; class Malacostraca; order Decapoda; family Cambaridae; genus Procambarus; species Procambarus clarkii. Next base: position 5,228,431 of record NC_091191.1, read on the forward strand.
AGAAGTCGGCTTTACCTTTAGTGTCTATTTCATTAATCGAATCCCAGTAACACAGTTTGCCATCTGAGTATTAAATTTGTTTTGTCAAATTGTTACACGCAACATATTTAACAGTAATTTGGTGCATGCATCACCTATTACACTCAACCAATATACCCCAAGTGATTTGATCATTCAGATAAATTGGGTCAAACTGACACAATTCGGCAAACTCAATTAACTTGGAATAGCGTTTACCCTTCAGACGTAAACAGCGATATTCTCAGTCATATTTTTACCGAGTCTCACTCTTCAATAAACTAACATCTGATCTCCCCTCTTCTCAAGGCCGAGAAACACAAGGTTTTCGCCTCCCCCTCGGCCTGTCTCCCCGTTGTTCAGCCAGATATGGTGTTGATAATGGCCCAGAACGGACTGAAAAACCTGTGTATCCACTTCTCTAATGTGCGGGGTTAGTGTTCTTGCTACTGTTGTTGTTAATGGCGGCCCCCCTAGAGAGGAGAGGAGTACAACCCGAGGCGCCGAATAAGGGCGTGTGAGAAGCGCGTGGGATGGATGCAAGAAGCGACTAATGATATTAAAGAAGGTTTCAGGTGTTGCGGGAGCGGAAAGCTTGCCAGCTGGGTTGACGGGGGTGCGGGGGGTGGCAAGAGCTCTTCTTGACAACATGAAGTGGGTCCTGTGGCTGCCAGGGGGTAGGGGGGGTGCAGTTGTTTCGCGGGGGAAGGGAGGGCAGGGGGGGAGCAGGTGTTTAAGAGCGGGTAAGTGTTTGCGAGGGGAGGGAGAGGCATGTGTTTACCTGGGAGGGAGAGGAGGGAGACTATGATACAGGTGGGAAGGTCCGAGTGTTGTGGGACATATGGGTGTCCTCTCTGGCACTGAGGAAGTGCCAGATGAAAGGCCCCAGTGTCACTCTTGTGCCACAACAAGGTCTTAAGGAACACACGTCTTCAAGAAGCATTTAGACAAGTTCTTGCAAGATGTGCCGGGCCAATCAGGTTGTTACGGATATGTGGGGTTGCGGGGCCACTTAAAGCAACAGCCTGTTGGACCAAGTTATCACAAGTCGAGGCCGGGTTCGGGGAGTAAAACAAAACTCTCGAAATCTTCTCCAGGTATGCTCCAGGTATACCCAGGCTACAGGCGTGTCCGTGGTCGCAACGTATAAACATAAGTCAACGAAAATAATAACTATTTTGAACAGATGACGAAATGTCGACTGTACATTTCGATCCCAAGCCGGGATCCTCTTCAGCAGATCCTGAAGTAGGATCAAAATATTCAGTCTTCATTCATCCATGTTTTCAAAATAGTGGGTTATTATTTTCATTGATTAGTACACTATTGCAGTGCCTTCTTATAAGTCAATAAATTTATACTAATTTTCAAATTCGTTTTGACAAAGACTTAACCAGAAAATAAACTCTTACCATAGTCATACAGGCTTGGCTTGATACCGGCACAGTTAAAACTATGTTATAATTAGTTACATTCAGCGAATGTAATTAATCTACCTACCACGGCAGTGATCACCCTCTGGGGCTGTAATTCTTAAACTTGCGAACCACCGGTGATTCCACCCAGGAACTTGCAGACCACCAGATATCCAAGTCCGAAACTTGGCACGTATTTCGAGCTATGAATGTAGCTTGAAATCTTACATCCATAAATCTTACATCTTTGTCTTGCATCCATAATCTCAAAGGAATTACAATCATCATTTATATATGCAGAAATCTTGAAACATTTGTGCTTCCTCGACTCCGTCCTCGCGTTGAACCTCAGTCGCCATGGTGACATCAAACGCTGTAGAGAATCGTGTCACAAATGACCCGACATTCGTGAAGAACAAGAATTCACCTTTCCAATTTCCTGAAACCTGTGATGTCCTGATCTTTCCTCTTCTTCAGTCAACTTTCCCGGCTTTTTCCTTTCCTTCAGCCTCTTCATTTTCCTTCAACTTTCCTTGGATGGTGGCGATGGGAAGGGGGAAAAAAAGGTCGTAGAAGTTTGTGAACGCGAGGAAAGAGAGGTTGAAGCAGGTACGTAGTTGAGTTACAAGTGAAGTTGGCGGCTGTTAGACCGGGGAAGATGTTGGGGAAGACATACAGAGAAGGGAGAAGATGGGGGGGACAAAGAGGGGAAAGGAGGAGGAAGAGGGGGCGTGGGGGGTGGGTGGGGGGTTGTTGTTGACCAGACCACACACTAGACGGTGAAGGGACGACGACGTTTCGGTCCGTCTTGGACCATTTAGGGGGTTACCTGGTTGATACCTGGTTGATGGGGTTCTGGGAGTTCTTCTACTCCCCAAGCCCGGCCCGAGGCCAGGCTTGACTTGTGAGAGTTTGGTCCACCAGGCTGTTGCTTGGAGCGGCCCGCAGGCCCACATACCCTCCACAGCCCGACCGGTTATTATTGAGGGGTTGACCATGTGGGTGGGAGAGGAGAGAGATGAAGTGGGCGTAGCATGAGTTACCAGTGTGGATGTCCTTGACACCTCTGTGGGTGGCGTAGTCTCCCTGGTGACTGCCGGGCAGCCTAGGAGCGATGGAGGTGGGGAGGAGAGCTGGCCGGATGGATGCCTGAGCCAGATGGATGCCTGAGTTCCGTATCATGAGCGGGGTGGACAAGAGAACAACCCCGGGGCGAGGGCCGGATGGATAGGAGGACAGATGTGTGAGAAGAAGCCGAGTGGACGGATGGATAAAACGATTCACCGGAGTTACGAAAAGAACATGACTGAAGAGTTGATTGATTGATGAAGATTAAGCCAGCCACGAGGTGTGGCACGGGCATGAATAGCCCGTAAAAGTGAAGCGCTAGGAGGGAGGAGTCTTCTAGTGTCACACCGTTTACCACACCCTCCTGTAGCGTTGTGTCACACCTAACAAGCACTTGACACTCCCTAACCATCCGTATAGCCAAGGGCAGCTGCATCACTAACCATATTCCTATTAAAATAATAAAACACACGAATACATCAGCATTTAAATTCCTAAACATTTTACCTGATATATGTCGGGGGTTGAGCTCTGGCTCTTTGGTCCCGCCTCTCAACTGTTTAAATATAATCAACTGTGTGTGTGTGTATGTGTGTATGTGTGTGTGTGTGTGTGTGGTGTGTGTGTGTGTGTGTGTGTGTGTGTGTGTGTGTGTGTGTGTGTGTGTGTGTGTGTGTGTGTGTGTGTGTGTGTGCTCATCTAGTTGTGCTTGCTGGGGTTGAGCTCTGGTTCTTTGGTCCCGCCTCTCAACTGTTTAAATATAATCAACTCTCTGTGTGGGTGTGTGTGTGAGTGATTGAGTGCGCGTGCGCGTGTGTGTGCAGGTGACTAAAGTTCCCCATATATGCAGGACTCTCCTCTACAAGCATCATTAAGTATGCTTATAAACATACGGGGTTCTTTATTGCCACATTTGCATGTAAATGTGAGAGAATAGGTCTGGCGTCGTGAGTGTATATTTGGCCATTTTTGAAATGTGTGTGTGTGTACTCACCTATTTGTACTCACCTATTTGTGCTTGCGGGGGTTGAGCTTTGGCTCTTTGGTCCCGCCTCTCAACTGTCAATCAACTGGTGTACAGATTCCTGAGCCTACTGGGCTCTATCATATCTACATTTAAAACTGTGTATGGAGTCAGCCTCCACCACATCACTGCCTAATGCATTCCATCCGTTAACTACTCTGACACTAAAAAAGTTCCTTCTAACGTCTCTGTGGCTCATGTGAGTACTCAGTTTCCACCTGTGTCCCCAGTGTGTGTGTGTGTGTGTGTGTGTGTGTGTGTGTGTGTGTGTGTGTGTGTGTGTGTGTGTGTGTGTGTGTGTGTGTGTGTGTATATCCATGTAAGTTCTCCGCTTTAAATGGACAAATTCTTTACATGGACAATAACAAAAGCGACTCACTTGGTCATCCGGTTAAGTGGAGGCAGTCGGGTGTACTGGGCAGTGTCTCCCTCTCTCTCCCTTCTCTCACTCCCTCTTCCCTCTCCTTTTTCCTCACTCTACCTCTCTCCCTTCTCTCACTCGACCTCATCCTGGGGTGGACGAGCGGCGTTCTCGCTTCATGCAGGTCGGCGTTCAATCCCCGACCGTCCAAGTGGTTGAGGCACCATTATTTTTCCCACCGTCCCATCCCAAATCCTTTTCCTGATCCCATCCAAGTGATATATAGTCGTAATGGCTTGGCGCTTTCTCATGATAGTTCCATTCTTCCTCATTCCCTCCCTCACTGTCTTGTATTCTCTCTCTCTCTCTCTCTCTCTCTCTCTCTCTCTCTCTCTCTCTCTCTCTCTCTCTCTCTCTCTTCTATTTCTTTCCGTTCTTTCCTTTATTCTTCTACATTCTTCTGCGTTTCTCTTCAGACGTCATGTATCAAAATATGATGTGAAGCTTTAGTTTACCTCAGGGATAACAAGGTACTGTTTAGATGGTATACTCAGTGGATACCCAGGAAATGTTGAGGCAGTTTACCTAGTTGACAGCTTTTCTACCCAGTGCATGTTTCCCAGGCCGTAGGTGAATCATTCATGTCTGAATAATCTATCTGTGCGTACTGGCTGTATGGTCTATCTGGCTGTATGGTCTATCTGGCTGTATGGTCTATCTGGCTGTATGGTCTATCTGGCTGTATGGTCTATCTGGCTGTATGGTCTATCTGGCTGTATGGTCTATCTGGCTGTATGGTCTATCTGGCTGTATGGTCTATCTGGCTGTATGGTCTATCTGGCTGTATGGTCTATCTGGCTGTATGGTCTATCTGGCTGTATGGTCTATCTGGCTGTATGGTCTGTCTGGCTGTATGGTCTATCTGGCTGTATGGTCTATCTGGCTGTATGGTCTATCTGGCTGTATGGTCTATCTGGCTGTATGGTCTATCTGGCTGTATGGTCTATCTGGCTGTATGGTCTATCTGGCTGTATGATCTGCATGATTTGTATGATCTAAATGGCTGTATTTCTGGCTCGTTCGTCTATATCTCCCTCTCTTCCCTCCTCTTCCTTTTTTATTTTCTATATTTTCTTTGTATTAAGTGTTACTAAATTAATCCACAAACAGTTATACAAGATTAGTAATGAAATATTCTCTCCCTCACTCTCTCATGCTAAATCTTATCTCTCTCTCTCTCTCTCTCTCTCTCTCTCTCTCTCTCTTTCTCTCTCTCTCTTTTTCTCTCACTATTTTATGCAGGGACTATAAGATCTTTTATTAACTTAGAGTGCGGGCAGTTCATTTAAGTTTGGTACCCTGGAGAGAGCAAGTGAGTCTCTGGATAAACATTGCAACAATTTATTATATATTCTCTCTCTTGCTTCCTCTCGCTCTTTCTCTCTCTCTCTCTCTCTCTCTCTCTCTCTCTCTCTCTCTCTCTCTCTCTCTCTCTCTCCCTCTCTCTCTCTCTCTCTCTCTCTCTCTCTCTCTCTCTCTCTCTCTCTCTCTCTCTCTCTCCATCTTTGTGTCTGTGTACGTCTGTCCCTGTAACAGAACGCTAAAACAGTGGATACAATTTGGGTACATTTAAATTCATGAAAAACCTGGGTAAATACTGGTTTGGGGTAAAGGGTTGATGATTTATGAAACAAATTACCGGGTAACACAATGGACCGCCGGATTGTTTTAAGCGTAGGATAGACACATTTGTGAATGAATTTGGGTTGGGTTTACATAGATGCCGATTCACATAGACCACTTAACCTTCTGTAGTTTTTCTTAATGTTATTTTAGGTCTTCAAGACCTCCCTCTCACTTTCCTTCCTTCTTTCCCTCCCTTTCCCCTACCTTTCCCTACCTTTCTCTGCCTTTCTCTGCCTTTCTCTCTTTCCTCCACGTCTTAAGTCCGTCATTAAGACGTCCTAATAAACCCTAAGGATTATTAACAAATCCCGCCCGCTCCTCGCTACTGCACTTGGATTAATGAATTACCAGTCTTTATCCAAGTCTTCATCCCGCCTCCTGCATTCTTTTTCACTTCTTCTTCACCTTGGCCTTCATCCCCATTCTTACACATTAATAGTCTTAGTCCCGTTCATCGTATTATCAATACGTTGTAACTATAGTCTCATTAATGTAATTAACACCATCATTATATTTACGCTCGCGTCACTAGACACAATAGTGCGTATCCTTGCGTCACTAGTGCGTATCCTTGCGTCACTAGTGCGTATCCTTGCGTCACTAGACACAGCAGTGCGTATCCTTGCGTCACTAGTGCGTATCCTTGCGTCACTAGTGCGTATCCTTGCGTCACTAGTGCGTATCCTTGCGTCACTAGTGCGTATCCTTGCGTCACTAGACACAGCAGTGCGTATCCTTGCGTCACTAGTGCGTATCCTTGCGTCACTAGTGCGTATCCTTGCGTCACTAGTGCGTATCCTTGCGTCACTAGTGCGTATCCTTGCGTCACTAGTGTGATCCTTGCGTCACTAGACACAGCAGTGCGTATCCTTGCGTCACTAGTGCGTATCCTTGCGTCACTAGTGCGTATCCTTGCGTCACTAGTGCGTATCCTTGCGTCACTAGTGTGATCCTTGCGTCACTAGACACAGCAGTGCGTATCCTTGCGTCACTAGACACAGCAGTGCGTATCCTTGCGTCACTAGAGCGTATCCTTGCGTCACTAGACACAGCAGTGCGTATCCTTGCGTCACTAGTGTGATCCTTGCGTCACTAGTGTGATCCTTGCGTCACTAGACACAGCAGTGCGTATCCTTGCGTCACTAGACACAGCAGTGCGTATCCTTGCGTCACTAGTGTGATCCTTGCGTCACTAGTGTGATCCTTGCGTCACTAGACACAGCAGTGCGTATCCTTGCGTCACTAGTGCGTATCCTTGCGTCACCACTGCCACAACTATCTCACAAGTTGTGTTGACAAGGCGCGCCGCTGCTGCCGCTTTGTACTTGGTGGTATTGTGAGACCAAATTGGAAAACTTCCGAAGGTATTTGCCTGTATGTTCATCATCTCTTTGGTTCAACCTGTTCACCGAGGCCTTCACCCAGGTTGTTCATGTGTTCTACAGCCGTGTTATGGTCGTGGTGCTTACCCCTCAACGCTGTCGTTAGCTGCTGCTTCTCTCTCTCTCTCTCTCTCTCTCACTCCCTGCCATTTATCGTCATTTCTCTGTTATGTTTGTATGTATCTGTTGTTGTTAAAGATTCGCTACCTAGAACAAAAAGTTCCAAGTAGCACGGGCTATGGTGAGCCCGTAGTTCTAGTTGTATGTATCTTCCTCCTCCTCTCATGTATCGCCTGATACGCCCTTTTTTGCACGAAGGTCGTAAAAATGGTAATATTGAACTATTATTCGATTGAATTTGATTTCCTATGTCTCTGAGGTTCATTATAAACGGTTCCTGGTGATAAATATATTCCTTGTTTTATTTTTATTTTACCGTTTAATTCTACATTAGAGATCCTAAATTATTTTAGTTTAACCTCGCCTGCAGTCTTACGGCCAGATTCACGAAGCAGTTACGCGAGTACTTACGAACGTGTACATCTTTCCTCAATCTTTGACGGCCTTGGTTACATTTATTAAACAGTTTACAAGCATGAAAACTTCCCATTCAACTGTTGTTATTGTTATAAACAGCCTCCTGGTACTTCGGAGCTCATTAACTGTTTTATATTTGGAAACAAAGCCGCCAAAGATTGAGAAAAGATGTACAGGTTCGTAAGTGCTTGATTAACTACTTCGTGAATCAGGACCTTAGTTTCTTTTCCTCTGTTTTTTTGTTGAATGGCCTTCATCCTGGCTAGTGATGGCTTAGCGTTATTGACCTCATTTAAAAGCCATTGTTGTGGTCAGAAAGCTTGTAATTGCGGCTATCGATGTCACTCTAGGCTGTCTAAGTCAACTACTGACTTTCCCAAGGTGGCCACCCACAACAGTTGCCTAACTCCTGGGTGTCTATTTTACTGCTAGGTGAACAGGGGCTTCAGGTGAATGGAAACATGCAAAATCGTTCCCATCCAAGGACATTGCTTATACACTAGGTTGTCCTTTAACTTCAAAATCAAACAAAGAACTACAATAAATATCCTTTGAGCAATCTGAATGTTCTGTGATATCTGAGTGGTCTACGTCCTCGACTACCAATCGAGGGACCCCGGCTCAATCCCAGGACGAGGTAGCAACGGTTGGGCCCGTTTCTTTTAACGTGATGCCTCTGTTCATCTAGAATTGAGTCCCGGGAGTTAGGGAAGACTTAAGGTTTGGTACCCAGTCAATCCTCCCTCGTGTCTAGAAGTAACTGTGGACCTGTATATAAAACAACCAACAAAATTTGTCCTGAACAAAATATCCCTCATTAACTAAACCGGTTCCAGCACCTGGGCAGAGGCCTAAATCCCAACACACACACACACACACACACACCTGCCTACCTCGACACACCCGTTCTAGCATTACGTCGCCAGGATATATAACCTGCAGTTTTTAATTAGAGGTCATATTTGTGGAGTGCATTCCGGTGTTTGTCTGTCTTGTTTGGCCTGCCAGCACGCCATCACCCTCTGTTTACCTCGCTATTACGGCCTGCACCGGTGCCTCAGCTCGGGGGAGGTGTGGCTCAGATGGGGGGAGCGGCCAGCAAGCTATTATGGGGGTCATGTGTTTGGCATTACCAGCATAGGGAGCTAGAGGCCTGGGAGCCAGAGGCCTGGGAGCCAGAGGCCTGGGAGCCAGAGACCTGGGAGCCAGAGACCTGGGAGCTGGAGGCCTGGGAGCCAGAGGCCTGGGAGCCAGAGGCCTGGGAGCTGGAGGCCTGGGAGCCGGAGACCTGGGAGCCAGAGACCTGGGAGCCAGAGGCCTGGGAGCCGGAGGCCTGGGAGCCAGAGGCCTGGGAGCCAGAGGCCTGGGAGCCAGAGGCCTGGGAGCCAGAGACCTGGGAGCAGGAGGCCTGGGAGCTGGAGGCCTGGGAGCCAGAGACCTGGGAGCCAGAGACCTGGGAGTCAGAGGCCTGGGAGCCAGAGGCCTGGGAGCCAGAGGCCTGGGAGCCAGAGGCCTGGGAGCCAGAGACCTGGGAGCCAGAGACCTGGGAGCCAGAGACCTGGGAGCCAGAGGCCTGGGAACCAGAGACCTGGGAGCCAGAGGCCTGGGAGCCAGAGGCCTGGGAGCCAGAGACCTGGGAGCCAGAGGCCTGGGAGCCAGAGACCTATGAGCCAGAGGCCTGGGAGCCAGAGACCTGGGAGCCAGAGGCCTGGGAGCCAGAGACCTATGAGCCAGAGGCCTGGGAGTGTATCGTGGCATCTCAGATCAGGAGTCGTTTGCATGGGACCACAAGTCAGGGAGCATCTGTTTGGGACTACAGGTCACCCGCCTGGAGGCAAATGTCAACATTTTGGGATCAAAGGTCATCTGTTTAGGGCCTCGGGTCGTGGGTTAGGGCTCATGGGGTCATTGTTTGGAACATGTGCTTGGGGAAATATGTTGTGTGTGTGTTGAAGACAAGCAACAATATTTTGGTGGGAAGGCAGAGCATGTGTTGGGACCAGAGGTCAGGGGATTAAAGCCTAGGGATTATGTGCGTCGAGTCATGGTTCGAGTGTGTGTGTGTGTGTGTGTGTGTGTGTGTGTGTGTGTGTGTGTGTGTGTGTGTGTGTGTGTGTCTGGTGCCGTAAGTCAGTTGTCATGTACCTTTCGTCTCTCTCTCTCTCTCTCTCTCTCTCTCTCTCTCTCTCTCTCTCTCTCTCTCTCTCTCTCTCTCTCTCTCTCTCTCTCTCTCTCTCTCTCATCTATTCCTTCCTGCCTCTCCCAACCATTTACCCCACACACATACTAACATGTGTAAGTATTAGCCAATAAGAGTGTAGCGCCATAGTGTGTAGGTTAGGGGAGGGCTTCTTGTCAGAGGAACTCTATATTGCCTCAGTGTAGCTCAGACACACAGCCAAGGCTGTTCCGTCTGCCTCGCTATGTTGCCAGTGGTGTGGTATTGTGGCATTGTTAAGGCAGGGTGCCGCAGTGCCATATTACATCACACCGACATACAGGTGCCGAGATATTGCTTTTCTCGGGTGTGTGGCTGCTATAGTGTCGCCTCACTTCACTTTAGTTCACTGCAAGATTTCTTGACCTGAGATAAGCATTTTGAAGTCTTCCTTGATCTAACAAACACTCAGAGGTCTTCCTTGATCTAACAAACACTCGGAGGTCTTCCTTGACGTGCGTACAAAGCAGGACGAAGATGAGCTTTAACCATGATATTTACTTGGAACTTAGATAACAAGTTAGTTGATACTCACCATTAGTCAGCTGTTCGCCCAGGGGGATGAGCAGGGGTACCAACACGTTGACCGCCATTCCTGTATCTTCAGTTACCAGCTCCTTTTATCAGTAAGGTTGGCAAGCCTGAAAAAGAAGTAAACAGTGACTAGCTAGGTTGGCAAGCCTGAAAAGATATAAATAGTCCTAATGTATATGGTTTATGTGAATAAAACGTTATGTATATAATATATATTTCTCTGTAATAAAAGTATTTTTCAAAATATGAAAAATCCCTGGGTTAATTCAGAAGATATTAACATTGAAATAAAATTTATTTTCACTGTTTAATTTCAGAGTAGCAAATATAAAATGAAAATTTGAGTTATTATTTAGTTTCCAAGTGTTGAAAGACTTGAAAGTTGACATTTAGAAATAAAAACCGTGAAATATTATATATATATATATATATATATATATATATATATATATATATATATATATATATATATATATATATATATATATATAAATATATATATATATATATATATATATATATATATATATATATATATATATATATATATAGGGGGGTACCACCACTGGTGTACTTATAGGGACCCACAGCCTCAGAGAAGGGAACACAGAGCACTCAGGGAAAAACTTGACATTTAACTCTGAATACGAAAGAGTGTTCACTTCTCCTACCACCCCCCTTTTTTTTTTTTATTATGATGTACACTTTATTATGCAAGGTTATACAGTTACATATCTGATTTTATACAAAAAATGAACATTAAGAGGACACAAGAAAAAGTTCGCTTCCTAGAGGCTGTAGATTTCCTCGAACTCCTCCGACGCCGGGCAGGAACCGAGGATGCAGCGGGCATTTCCCCTCTGGATCGCGACACTGAGGCGCTGAAAGAGAAAACTTGCTGCTCTAGGGTCTCTTGTGGTGTCAATGAGCTTGGAACCAAGATCCTTAAGAAACCTTCTTGCACTCTCACCCCATGGGCCTAGGGTCTCAGACCCTATTGGAACGAAATTGTACCTTTGATCTAATTGCCTGTACTTGACTGACTTTTGTTTTTCTCTGTGTGTCGCTGCGGCTCCTGCCGTGCCGGCAGAGAGGGTGATGTATGTCGTTGCCAGGGTGGATACGCAAGTATAGTCCCATGCTAACTGCCTGCCACCCTTCCACGGACGCAGTGTGATTCCGTCTGGTCGGCCGGCAAAGCTAACAGAGTCACGGTTCAGTAGGTTGCGGGGCTCTCTCTCCGCTGGACACTGAGCAGAGGCAAGGCTTCTTTTAATGATGTCGTTGACTTCGTCGTGTCTAGTGTGCCAACCACCCGATTTTCCACAGTGCAGGCCATGCAATCCATATTCGTCAGCATCTGCCTCGCCGCAAATACACCTGTGAACAGTGTGGATAGGGGCAGCAAGGCGGAGAGCGACTGCAATACGGAGCTCCTGCGGATCAAGACGTGTGCCTGTCGCAGACATAGGGACTGCCAGAAGGAAGTCCCCTGCATGGGGAGCCTGCACAGCTGTGAGGCGTGCACGATCACTGGGGGTTGTTGCTGCCTCCAGCAAAGCTGTGGCTTCTTTGTCTACAATGGGGCTGTCCCAACTGGATTGTTTCTTGGCTTTCGGCATGGCTGGTCTGAGTGCTGGGTCTGTCATGGCACCCCATTTCGTGTCACATTCCGTGTAGTGGGGGTCCTGTATCCCCGCTACATCACTCAGGGTGTCAGGTAGAATTTCCTTAACCAGGTCATCTGATGCTGAGGAGGAAGACAGGAAGGCTGGGACTGCAATTTGGGTGGCGGTGCGGACACCCAAGCCACCGAGCCTGACAGGAAGAGTGGCTTGTTTCCACTGGCATTCGTTGAGAGAGAGGTTAACAACTTTTTCCAGCATGGTCTTCAGTAGGAGGTCATACTCGTCAAGCTTTGGGTTGTTGTAAGATGGGGCGCACCTCAGAAAGTAGGTTAGCCTTGGAAGGGATAGGCATTTGGTGAGGAGATAAAAAGCATCGTGGGCATCGATGTCACCTATTCTGTCTTCCATCCTCCTAAGGTCTGCGATTTTCTTGTCGAGGATCTCCTCAATGGCGTTAGACCCGAGGGGAGCTCCAAGGAGGGTGCTGTTCTCGGCCCTAATGACATGGGGTCCAGGCAAGGCAGACCTTATTCTAGCTACGATGTCTGGGTTGGAGGAGACTACTTCACACTTGGAAGGGTTCAGGACGAGACCCAGGCTTACTTCTTGCTCCCTTATTTTCCTGATATCTGACAAGAGGTGGTCTACGGTGCCAGCTATAGTGCCATCATCCAAAAACCAGATGTTGAACTCGCTGGACAAGCTTTCGGTGATTTCTTTTAAGACTAAGCAGAAAAGAAGGGGAGCAAGAGGATCACCTTGCTGAACACCTTCACATGATCTGATTTCATGTTCACCAAAGAGCAGTTTTGACTCGCCACTGTAGCACGATAGTATGAACGGGTAGAGGGGCCGGAAATGGCGATGTACGGCACAAAGTACTGCATCTCTTCTTACCATGTTGAAGGCATTCTTAAAGTCCAGTTTGAGCAGGGCCTTTTCATCAGAAATGTTTGTGATGTATGCTCGTGCTGCATGGGCAGCCGCTTCACAGCCTTGGGGGATTCCAAATCCTAGCTGGATTGGTTTCAGCAATTCAGCCGCTTGCTGGCTGACAACCCTCGTAGCAGCCTTGGCAATCAGGCGTCGGAGAGTGTTGCCAACAGCGATTGGCCTGATTCCTTCGTCCTTCTTTTTGAGAGCACAGAGGGAGGCACCAAATATATATATATATATATATATATATATATATATATATATATATATATATATATATATATATATATATATATATATATATATATATGTCGTACCTAGTAGCCAGAACGCACTTCTCGGCCTACTATGCAAGGCCCGATTTGCCTAATAAGCCAAGTTTTCCTGAATTAATATATTTTCTCTAATTTTTTTCTTATGAAATGATAAAGCTACCCATTTCATTATGTATGAGGTCAATTTTTTTTTATTGGAGTTAAAATTAACGTAGCTATATGACCGAACCTAACCAACCCCACCTAACCTAACCTAACCTATCTTTATAGGTTAGGTTTGGTTAGGTAGCCGAAAAAGTTAGGTTAGGTTAGGTTAGGTAGGTTAGGTAGTTGAAAAACAATTAATTCATGAAAACTTGGCTTATAAGGCAAATCGGGCCTTGCATGGTAGGCCGAGAAGTGCGTTCTGGCTACTAGGTACGACATATATATATATATATATATATATATATATATATATATATATATATATATATATATATATATATATATATATATATATATATATAGGAGCTGTTCAACTTGTGACAAGCAGCCTTGCACCCTGCATGTAATCAATATTGTAACTTTTTTTTGTGTAATGACATTTTCAAATAAAGTTAAATAAATATACACACATACCAAAAGAATAGGGGTGGTATATATATATATATATATATATATATATATATATATATATATATATATATATATATTTATATATATATATATATATATATATATATATATATATATGCCTCTTGTAGCCATATGCATTGTTTCCAGTTATATTTTGTACCTATTTTTAGTCCTATGTACTTCACGGTTTAGCAGCCATCTTTCCTGTTTATAAATGAAAAGTATTTTCTGTCTGTCTGTTAAAAAATAAATTCATCCAGGTCAGAAGTCTCCCTGTCACCCCTCCAGCATGCTCCAGTTTCCAAAACAACCTCTTGTGTGGGACTCTGTCAAAAGCATTTTTTTTTTTTGCAAAAGACCCGTAGCAGCTGTCTAACTCACAAGTAGCTATTTACTTCTAGGTTAACGGGAGCATCAGAGTGAAAGAAAGTCTATCCATTTGTTTCCGCTTCCGCCAAGGATCGAACTCTGGACCCTAGGACTACGAATCCCAAGCGCTGTTCACTCAGCCGTCAGGCCCCCTCTGTATGTGTGTGTGTATCAGCCCCTCAAGGGATGGCCTGTGATGTACAAAGAGGTACCTTTACTGTGGCGAATTGCCACACTCAACGACTCTGGCATAGTTACCAAACCACCCGCTCCGCTACCAGCTCCAATTACCTCAAAATCTATGGTTATTTTCCTGAGAAGTTCTGGTAATAATGGAAAGAATGCAACACCGTATTACCTGGATTATCGGAGGTGGGATACAGAAGGATAAACACAGAATAATGGAATTAATTGAACATAAAAAAATCGACGAGAGTTTAACCCCGAGAGCTTCGACAATTTCCTTTTAATGTAGAAGAAAGATAAAGACCCGAGATAAAGTATATTTACTGCTGACCATGATAGTGCCTTCTTCCAGGAGACGACATAAAGACTTAACACGACTAGATAACACTGTTTCTCTCTCTCTTTATCTCTCTCTCTCTCTTTATCTCTATCTCTCTCTCTCTCTCTCTCTCTCTCTCTCTCTCTCTCTCTCTCTCTCACCATTACCCTTTCACTTGCTCCAACAAATTGTAATGCACAGAGATAAATAAGGATACACTGAAGTTGAGTCTGATTTTAAATATGCATAAAACACAATCCGTTAAAAATGTTACGTATTACTACAAATTAAAGCACTAAAATATTGACGCTTACTATACGCATGGGTCTCAATAGGCTTAGTGAGATACTAGTGTTCATTCGTTTTGGGTTACGCAAAATAGTCCCATTTTTTACGAAGCGGTAAATGAAGAGAACGGGCTGGCAAGAGAGAGAGAGAGAGAGAGAGAGAGAGAGAGAGAGAGAGAGAGAGAGAGAGAGAGAGAGAGAGAGAGAGAGAGAGAGAGAGAGAGAGAAAGAGAGACAGAGAGAGAGAGAGAGAGAGACAGAGAGAGAGAGAGAGAGAGAGAGAGACAGAGAGACAGAGAGAGAGAGAGAGAGAGAGAGAGAGAGAGAGAGAGAGAGAGAGAGAGAGAGAGAGAGCCCGAGCATGAGCCCCGAGACGAGGGGGGAGATGAGAAGGGGAAGATGAGGAGGGGAAGATGAGGAGGGGAAGATGAGGGGGGAAGACGAGGGGAAGGCAAGAAGGGTGGTAAAGAGGTGTCGTACATTTGGATCCACCTGGGATATGTTTTCTTCCGGCGGGGTAATTCACGGTAAGAATCTTAAGTCTGCTAAAAAGGTCTTCCCGTCGCAATTTGAGCTGGAGCTCTTGGCAATGGAATTGTTGGTGGGGTTCCAGCCGGCACGGAGCTTCCCAGACTCGTGCAGGTGTGCACGCCCGCCCGCTACGGAATGTAGTAAAGATTCACGTAAATGCGAATGCGCTTGTATGTTTATGCATACATTCATTTACATACATGCAAAAACACGAGCTTCCAGGGCTTTACACACTGTATATGTATATGCGCATGCACGCTCTTACACACACACACACACACACACACACACACACACACACACACACACACACATACACATACTAGGTGAGTACACACACACACACACACACACACATACTAGGTGAGTACACACACACACACACACACACACACACACACACACACACACATACACACACACACACACACACACACACACACACACACACACACACACACACACTTCTAAGGTTCAGTGGGATAAGTCGTCTGCTTTCAATCAATGATTGTGGTTTAAATCCATCAATAGGACAGAAGCACTCCCATCTCAACACTCCACCAACACCCATCACCCACAACACACACCAGCAACACATATCGCCATCAACACATAAATGCTCCTTTTATCCATTCAAATAATTCCATCAAACACAGACAAGGCGACCAAAAACCTCTTGCACGGAAGATGAAATACAATGAAGAGATTACAAGGATAGAAGGAAAGGAGAGAGAGAGAGAGAGAGAAGGCAGTAGTGGTGGTGGTGGTGGTGGTAGAGGTCAACCACAGAGAGGCAGTAGTGTCGACAGTTATGGTGGAGATGGTGGTGGGTTGCGGTGGTGGTGGGTTGCGGTGGTGGTGGGTGGGTTAGGTTATTCAGTGGGTAATATGGTACAGGGAAAAAAAACTTGCACCCCATGATCAGGTCTGCTTTGTTTGCTCTGAGCATAAGTGTGTGTTTGGATATGTGTATGTGTGTGTGTGTGTGTGTGTGTGTGTGTGTGTGTGTGTGTGTGTGTGTGTGTGTGTGTGTGTGTGTGTGTAGTGTGTGTTTACTAGTTGCGTTTACTAGTTGTGTTTTGCGGGGGTTGAGCTTTGCTCTTTCGGCCCGCCTCTCAACTGTCAATCAACTGTTTACTAACTACTATTTTTTTTTCTACACCACACACACACACCCCAGGAAGCAGCCCGTGACAGCTGAATAACTCCCAGGTACCTATTTACTGCTAGGTAACAGGGGCACTTAGGGTGAAAGAAACTTTGCCCATTTGTTTCTGCCTCGTGCGGGAATCGAACCCGCGCCACAGAATTGCGAGTCCTGCGCGCTATCCACCAGGCTACGAGGCCCCATTGTGTGTGTGTGTGTGTGTGTGTGTGTGTGTGTGTGTGTGTGTGTGTGTGTGTGTGTGTGTGTGTGTGTGTGTACTCACCTAGTTGTACTCACCTAGTTGTACTCACCTAGTTGTGTTTGCGGGGGTTGAGCTCTAGCTCTTTGGTCCCGCCTCTCAACTGTCAATCAACTGGTGTACAGATTCCTGAGTCTACTGGGCTCTATCATATCTACATTTAAAACTGTGTATGGAGTCAGCCTCCGCCACATCACTGACCAATGCATTCCACCTGATAACTACTCTGACACTGAAAAAGTTCTTTCTAACGTCCCTGTGGTTCATTTGGGTACTCAGTTTCCACCTGTGTCCCCTTGTTCGCGTACCGCCAGTGTTGAATAGTTTATCCTTGTCTACCCTGTCAATTCCCCGAGGATTTTGTAGGTAGTGATCATGTCTCCCCTCACTCTTTTGTCTTCCAGTGTCGTAAGGTGCATTTCCTGCAGACTTTCCTCGTAACTCATGCCTCTTAGTTCTGGGACTAGTCTAGTGGCATACCTCTTAACTTTTTCCAGCTTCGTCTTGTTCTTGACAAGGTACGGGCTCCATGCTGGGGCTGCATACTCCAGGATCTGTCTTACGTATGTGGTGTAAAAGATTCTAAACGATTCCTTACACAGGTTCCTGAAGGCTGTTCTGATGTTAGCCAGCCTCGCATATGCCGCAGACGTAATTCTCTTTATGTGGGCTTCAGGAGACAGGTTTGGTGTGATATCAATTCCTAGATCTTTCTCTCTTTCCGTTTCATTAAGTACTTCAACTCCTATTCTGTATCTTGTGTCTGGCTTCCTGTTTCCACCGCCTAGTTTCATTACTTTGCATTTACTCGGGTTAAACTTTAGCAGCCATTTGTTGGACCATTCATTCAGTCAGTCTAGGTCGTCTTGTAGCCTCCTAGCATCATCCTATTTCAATACTCCTCATAATTTTTGCATCATCAGCAAACATTGAGAGAAACGATTCTATACCCTCTGGGAGATCATTTACATTTGTCAGAAAACGTATAGGTCCAAGGACTGACCCATGCGGGACTCCACTTGTGACGTCACGCCAATCCGAGATCTCACCCCTCACAGTGACTCGCTGTCTTCTGTTACTTAGGTACTCCCTTATCCAACGAAGTACCTTCCGTTTCACTCCAGCCTGCATCTCCAGCTTTTTCACAAGCCTCTTGTGTGGTACTGTATCAAAGGCTTTTTGACAATCCAAAAATATGCAGTCTGCCCGCCCCTCACTTTCTTGCCTGATTTTTGTTGCCTGGTCGTAGAATTCAATTAGCCCTGTGAGGCAGGATTTGCTATCTCTGAACCGATGTTGATGCTGTGTTACAAAGTTCTTTCGCTCCAGATGTTCCACTAGCTTTCTTCGCACAATCTTCTCCATCAGCTTGCATGGTACGCAGGTTAGGGACACTGGCCTGTAGTTCAGTGCCTCCTGCCTATCCCTTTTCTTGTATATTGGAACATTAGCTGCCTTCTAAATTTCTGGCAGTTCCCCTGTTGCCAGTGATTTGTTATACACTATGGAGAGTGGCAGGCACAGTGCCTCTGCACCTTCCCTTAGTATCCAAGGTGAGATTCCATCTGGGCCTATAGCCTTTGTCACATCCAACTCTAGTAAACACTTCTTTACTTCCCCACTGGTAATCTCAAACTCTTCTAGTGGTTCCTGGTTAACTATTCCCTCTCTTATCTCTGGAATCTCTCCCTGCTCTAAGGTGAAGACCTCCTGGAATTTCGTATTCAGTTCCTCACACACTTCCTTGTCGTTTGTAGTGAATCCTTCTGCCCTTATCCTTATATTCATTACCTGTTCCTTTACTGTTGTTTTTCTCCTGATGTGGCTGTGCAGCAATTTAGGTTGAGTCTTTGTCTTGCTTGCGATGTCATTTTCGTATTGTCTTTCTGCCTCTCTTCTCATCCTGTGTGTGTGTGTGTGTGTGTGTGTGTGTGTGTGTGTGTGTGTGTGTGTGTGTGTGTGTGTGTGTGTGTGTGTGTGTGCTCGCTAACAAGTGCTGCAGAAGATTACAAAGAATTTATTATTTCATGTGTTCCTAAAGTTCATCTCAGCTTTTTTTTGTTCCTACGTTATGTTGCCTTACACTGTATCCTCTCATTCTGTTTCGTATCCCATAGATTGAATGGATAAAGAAAAAAAAAGTACGGATATGTATACATATAAATACATAGGCACCTATTAAAACATAACACACTCATAAATAAAAAAAAATTATAGTGGGATTAAAAAAATTATTAATCTACTAGAGTACGAAGAAAAACATATGCTATACGACGTCATCCCCCAGGGAGCCTAAGACGAGACTACAAATTTAATACTATTACCGTAAATCCCCAAGGAAGATTAGACGAACAGTAATCCCCTAAATCACCAGTCAGAGCCAGGAACTGAGGTATGGGATTTAAGTTCTAATCCTGTGATTTTTAGGAAGGCGATTATCATGGACAGCGACGGGAAAACTTCGGCGATACTGAATGGACAGGAGGAAGGTCCTAGACAGGGAGAGAGGAGAGAGCGGGGGATAGAGCGAGGATGATAGGAGAGGAGGGAGATTATGAGAGGAAAGAATGAGACGGAGAGTGTGAGGTTTAAAACAGGAAACGCACATATATATATATATATATATATATATATATATATATATATATATATATATATATATATATATATATATATATATATATATATATATATATATATATGTCGTACCTAGTAGCCAGAACGCGCTTCTCAGCCTACTATGCAAGGCCCGATTTGCCTAATAAGCCAAGTTTTCCTGAATTAATATATTTTCTCTCATTTTTTTCTTATGAAATGATAAAACTACGCATTTCATTATGTACGAGGTCAATTTTTTTTATTGGGGTTAAAATTAACATAGATATATGACCAAACCTAACCAACCCTACCTAACCTAACCTAACCTATCTTTATAGGTTAGGTTAGGTTAGGTAGCTTAAAAAGTTAGGTTAGGTTAGGTAGGTTAGGTAGTCGAAAAACAATTAATTCATGAAAACTTGGCTTATTAGGCAAATCGGGCCTTGCATAGTAGGCTGAGAAGTGCGTTCTGGCTACTAGGTACGACATATATATATATATATATATATATATATATATATATATATATATATATATATATATATATATATATATATATATATATATATGTATTTATTTATTATAGGGGGTACCACCTCTGTTTGCTTATATATATGTCGTATAAATATGTAGTAGCCAGAACGCACTTCACGGCCTACTATGCAAGGCCCGATTTCCCTAATAGGCCGAGTGATTTTCTTTATTTAAAAAAAAATATATAATGCCTGAAAACACCAGTATAAAAAACAATGATTGGTTTAGATCCATATGTATAATATTAAATAATATTAAACGCTTAAAGATGATAAGAAGATATTTGATGTGATATTTATTCCAGAGGGCCACAGCTTCGACCATTGTCTTGTGTGGTACACTGTATCGTCGTGAAGCCTGTCTACTCCTCCCAATAAATACAGAAGAACATACTATACAGCATCTGTCCAAACTCTCTACTTTGCGTCAGCCAAAATGAGTCACATATCTCTTCCTTACATACATTCAACCATATATCTGTTACATCTTTATCTTGCTAATTCAACATATACAGTAAAATAATTATCTACGTAATGGACCGGATGCATTTCACTAAATCTAACTTAGCGTCAACAGCGATTGATGAAGAAGTGACTAGAAAACAGGAACCAGTTCAATTCTAGGACCGTCCTGACTTCAACATGCCGAGGAGAGAATTGCTAGCTAACAACCCTACCCACTGCTCCAATCAGCCAATGAGAGTGAGGAACTAGATTACCCTGTCCTCTTGACGGGGTTAAATACCTCTCGTGTTCACCAGCATGAACTATATTCATCTCATTATTTTGTGTTCAGTTCCTCTCTGTCTCTAAAGGTGCCACATTTAACTGTAATATATCCGGCTCATTGTAGATGACAAATTAACTTTGGAGAGTTAACTTTTCAACTTCCTTCACAAGAGAAGAACATTCGAATATAGCAGCCATTCATGTCAGAATAATTGACCTTACTCAGTCTCAAAAGAAGCAGCCACACAGCATGTTCTCTTTCCATCGACTTAATGAATTAAAAAAGTTTTATTGCTGCATTCAGAGAGAAAAAAATACCATGTTGAGAATTGAATAATGAAGGAATAATTAAGAGGAAGAACAAGGGAGAGTAATTCCGCCTGGCAGCAACTAGGAGAAGGCGGATAACGAATGGTTTGGAGAGAGGACGGGTGGAAGGGGTGGACAGAGGGGGGAGGAAGAGGAGAGATGGAAGAGGTGGAGAAAGAGGAGACAGAGGAGACGGGTGGAAAGGGAGAGAAAGAAAAGCTGTTATTGGGTAAAGAGGGGGTGTTGTAGAGGGAAAGAGAAGAATGATGTGGAAGAGGAATCCTTCTGTGTGATGGTGTGGAAGGGGTAGCGTGAGGTGCAGCGATAAGAGTGGAGAACAGTGAGAAAAATACAAAATATGATAACGAAAAGCAGAGGGACGGAGAAAGGGGAGACGGAAATATAAAAAAGGGGGGGGGGGAGAGAGAGGAGAGGAAGAGGAACGGAAGAGGAAAGGGCGGAGAGGGCAGAAAGCAATAGGGGTGAGGCGGCGAGGGGAAGGGGGGGTTCCGTATTAAGTGTCACTAAGAAATTATCACTAATGGTCTGCCTCCTGAAGAAGCGTCTAGAATGACCGTAAACACATACGTTACACAATACACAGTGCATACACACACACACACACACACACACACACAGACGGGGCGTCGGTGGCTGTGTGGATAGCACGCTGGACACGTAAGCCTGTGGTTCGATTACCGGCGCCGGCGAGAAACAAAATTGGACAGAGTTTCTCTCACCCTGATGCCCCTGTTACCTAGCAGTAAATAGATACCTGAGAGTTACACAGCTCCTACGGGCTGCTTCCTCTGTGTGTGTGTGTGTGTGTGTGTGTGTGTGTGTGTGTGTGTGTGTGTGTGTGTGTGTGTGGGTGTGTGTGTGTGTGTGTGTGTGGAAAAAATAATTAGTAACAGTTGATTGACAGTTGAGAGGCGG